>NW_024420501.1:3570641-3576082 GCF_014898765.1 Herpailurus yagouaroundi
GGCCTCGGGGCCCCGCCGCCCGCGCGACCGCCCGCCGGCGCACGCGGAGGAGGTGGCGGCGGCCGCAGAAGGAGGAGGGCAGCGCGGAGCGGGAGGTGAGGCGGAGGTGGAGGAGCAGGAGCGGGAGCGGGAGCAGGAGCAAGAGCGAGGCGGAGCAGGCGGCGGCGGTGGAGGAGAAGAGCGGCCAGGAGGAGGAGGAGGATGGAGGAGCAGCCGAAGGAGGGCGAGGCCGAGGTCGCGGAGCACTGGTTCTCCAAGTGGGAACGCCAGTGCTTGGCCGAGGCCGAGCAGGAGGAGCAGCTGCCCCCGGAGGTGGAGGACGAGGCGGCCGCCGAGGCAGCGGGGCTCAAGAGCGAGCAGCAGAGGCTGTGGCACCTCTTCCAGATCTCTGCCACCGCCGTGGCCCAGCTCTACAAGGATCCCGGCTGCCAACAGCCAGGACTGTCCGTGTGGGACCCCTTCCAGAACGCGGCCATGGCCGTGACCAGTCTCTACAAAGAGAGCGGGGACGCCCACCAACGAAGTTTTGACCTGGGCGTCCAGGTTGGCTACCAGCGTCGCATCAAAGACGTGCTGGAGTGGGTGAAGAAGGGCCGGAGCATCATCCTCCGCGAAGACCTCATTAGCTTCCTGTGCGGCAAAGTGCCCCCCGCCCCGCCCCCGCCGCGCACCCCCAGGACGCTCCCGAAGCCGCCCGCCTCGGCCGCCAGCCCGGCCGCCGCCACCGAAGCCAGCTCGGCCGTCGAGGTCGACCTGCAGCCTTTCCACGAGGCCATCGCCCTGCATGGCCTCAGCGGTGCCATGGCCAGCATCAGCGTGCGAGCCGGCGCACCCGGGTCCCCGCCCCAGGCCAGCGGTGTCGCCGGCAGCGTGGCCGGCGGCGGGCGCTGGAAAAGCAGCCTCCTCGAGGACGACTCGAACCCCTTCAACGCCGAAGAACTGGCCCTCCGCCTGGACAGCGGGGGGACCCGCAAGCGCCCCTCGGCCCAGTGCAGTGACAGTGTCACAGGCTCCCCAACCCACAAGCGCAACCGACTGTTCTGAACGGCATCGTTGGCCACCAGCCACCATCTTACTTGAGCATTAACTCGACCGTCAACGTGCTCGGCGAAAGGACACTCGCGACCGTCTCTCTTCTCCAAGTTCAACAGAGATTTCTGCCAAGTTCGCCGTAAAGAAACTTTTATAGCCAAGCTGATTTTTTTTTTAATTTTTTTTTCAACGTTTATTTATTTTTGGGACAGAGAGAGACAGAGCATGAACGGGGGAGGGGCAGAGAGAGAGGGAGACACAGAATCGGAAATAGGCTCCAGGCTCTGAGCCATCAGCCCAGAGCCTGACGCGGGGCTCGAACTCCCGGACCGCGAGATCGTGACCTGGCTGAAGTCGGACACTTAACCGACTGCGCCACCCAGGCGCCCCAAGAAACTTTTAAAGTATTGTACAAGAGGCCTCGGATGACTCTGACTTTCCCAAACATCTAATCCTAGCAGAGAACAAGTATTATGTAGGCAGAGAACAAGTATTATGTAGTCGTTTAGCAAGATCAGAAGAAACCAGAAATATTTGGTCAGAGCGGGAGCCTGGTTTATCTTGTTCACAGTTATATTCCTTAGCACCGAGCACAGTTGCTGGTGCTCAATAAATGTTTGTTGAGTGAATAAATGTGACCTTATTTAAAATTCTTAAAGGGGAAGGACTAACAGGTGTTTACTTGGTTGTAGGATACTTTTATCCGTTGTTGTTAGGTTCTTTGCTTTAGCCGTTTTTGCCAGTTTGATTACATGTTATCAAAACGTAAAACTTGGCACCTTGGTGAAATCTGCAGCTTTCTATTTTTGCTCCACTTTACTATGCACATAATTTGTACAGAGTGTCCAAGTCATACATATTAGGCAGTGAGGTGCTTTTTTCTTAAAGAAATAGCTGCTTATTTTGGTGATTGTGTGGTGGTGCAAAGGGGCCCTGTTATGATTGGGCAGGTAATACTTGATGCTGAGTCAGTTCAGTGCTCTTTAGGAGAATTAAGCCAACGATTGAGATCCTGAGGTCAAAGATGGTCGTCCTGGTGGCCCAGTGGTGCTCCTTGTTCCTAGGAATGTAAAAAGTTCCTTTTTCTGTGGTTACATCTTTTTGGTGATCTCTGTTTTCAATTGGAAGACGGAGTAGTCAGACTGACCTGGGTTTGGTATAAGGATGTGGCGGGACACAACTAAAAGAGCATGAGCTTTGTATTAAAAGGACCAACGGTAGCACCCCAGGCCCACAACTTCACCGCATGATTTTGGGCAAATCGCTTCGTGTCGGTTGACCTCCGTTTTCCATCTGTAAAATGGAACTGTGTGTCTCCGACAGGAGTCACGAGGATGAGATGATGTCCATATTTTAAGTAGCACGGTGCTTGACACCCACAGGTACTCAGTAAATGTTCTCCCTTCTCTATAAATAAAAGTCAGTGCAATGTTAAAGCCCACTATATTTTAGAAGAAGCCAGGAAAACATTCATTTAGAAATCAGAAAGGAGAATCTCTGTTTGAACAGGAAACTACTGTTCTAATAGTTGAAACTTGTCTAAATATCCCACGTCTTGTATTATAAGTGTGTGTAGCTCAGGAGTACCCAGGATCATCACTCTGCATAGTAGGGCAGCCTTGGAGTTCCTGAAATTGCCTGAGGGATCCTCCTTACAACTGGAGTCCTGAGAGATCTACCTCCCCTGGCTTGAAAAAATACAGGGGCGGGGGAATACAAATGGAAAAGATCTGGAACTGAAAGTCCTTAGGGGTACCTAAAGGGTCAGTGTGGTTCTGCAGAGGGGTGGGCTGGAGGTGGGGGACGCGGCAGTGAGGTTGCCGAAGGGGTGGTGTCTCCCCCAGGCTCTCCCCAAGCCAGCATATATCGTATTGTCGATGATGAGTAATATCTTGGTTTTAGGTTCGTATCACAAAGTTGTTTCCGTTTCATTAGCGTGGCCTTTGGAGTAGATCTGTAAGCAAGCAATGCATTAAAATAATACGATAAAATAAAGTGAATTCCCTGATAGGATAAAAACTTGCCATTGAGGCACTCCCCGCGTAGCTAGGCACTGTACTAGGCCCTGAGAAGGGATGTAAAAACAAACAAACCATAAAAACAGTCTTTGTCCTCAAGGAGCAGATCCTAACTTGGAAGGTAAATTAATGTAGTCAAAAAACACTTCTAGTTGTAGGACAAGCACCTAAGGACTGTGCAGAAGAATTCAGAGGACAGAGGCCTTCCTTGCCAAGAGGGTCGCAGCTTCTGGGGGAAGTGGCATTTGAACGGGGCCCAGAAAAAATGGGTACAAAGGGCACAGGGAATACCAACAGGGGAAGGATATCTAACAGTTTGAGAAGGAGGAAAGCAGTAAAGTGTGTTTGGGGGATCATAGGAGCTAGGTAGGGGAGGCAGGGGCCCAAGTCTATCTGAGGGTCTCAGATGCCTGGCCCAGTACTTTAGATTCTCTCCTAGGGCAGGGGATGATACCACCCCCTTAGGAAGATGGCGGCAGGCCTGGATGTCCAGCAGGGAGACTCTGGAGCAGGGATAGCACAGGGTATCCCTGTAGGATGTTCTTTTTTTTCGTTTTTTAAACATGTTTATTTATTTTGAGAGAGAGAGAGAGAAGGGGCAGAGAGAGAGGGAGAGAAAGAATCCTAAGTGGGCTCCATGCTCAGTGTGGAGCCCAATGAGGGGCTTGATCTCAAGACTGTGAGATTATGACGTGAGCCGAAATCAAGAGTCGGACCGACTGAGCCTCCCAGGCGTCCTTCCCTGTGGCGTGTTCTTACTGGGGACATTGCCCTTTGGTTAATCAGGGTTGTGGAGACGTTTACCTTGATAGGGCTTTCTCTGGGAAGCCTTTGCTCAACTCCTACCGTCCCACACCTCGGCCAGGTAAGAGGCATCTCCAGTGTGTTTTCTGTACTGCTTCTTAAAGACTGAGAAAGCCTTCAGTTCTAGCTATAGAATCTCTTGGAGGGCCAGTCTTGAAGTAACACAATAGCCGTGACTTCCCTTTGCTAGTTCTTCCTGCTTCTTGTGTTCCAGAACCTTCCTCCAGGGGAATCATTTGGCCGTCTGGGCATGCAGGACTGCCGGAACGACGGAAACTTTAAATGTTTTTATTATTTTTTAAAAAAGTTATTTTGAGAGAGAGAGGGAGAAAAAAAGCACGAGTGGAGGAGGGGCCGAGACAGAGGGAGACAGAGAACCCCAAGCAGGCTCCACGCCGTCAGCACAGAGCCCGACGTAGGTCTCGATCTCACCAACCATGAGATCATGACCTGAGCCGAAAACTAAGTTGGACGCTTAACCACTTGAGCCACCCAGGTTCCCTAGCGACCGTGGTAACATTAACAGGTAGGTATGGAGAGTTATAAGAAGGCATGTCAGGGTGAGGGAAGGGACCTCATTTGTTTTGTTTCCTTCTGTAATTCTTAGTGCTGAGCACAGCGCCTGATCCGTCTGGGTGCACGGTAAATATTTATTAAATGAGTGGATGAGTAAGCCCCCATCCAGACTCAGGCAGAGTTGTCTCCCTTCTCCCTTCTGTTTACACACTGCCCAGGAAGGGCACCTGAAGCCCAGGCTCGAATTTCTCAATGATTCCTCCCCTGCACACCATTACCCATATTTCCAACTATTAGATAAAGCTTTTGGAAAAGTGGTCAGTCGCGTGACCACCTCCCTTGAGAATGTCCTCAGTGCTTATGAAGTTAGCAGCTCCAGGTGAATTAAGATGTCAGTAGGAGGGTCCCTGATGTGACCTGCTTTCAGGAGGAGGCCTCAGTGATTGTGATGCACGGTGAAGTCTAAAGTTCCTGTGCTCCCATTGTGAGATTTGTGATTGATTTTAGGAGCTAATTGGTATGTCTGTCTGCCTGTCTGTCTGTATATATGTTTCTATCTGTCTATCCTGTGTCAAAAGGCCTGAATAAGAAGAAGGGGTTGTTGAGACAATCAGCAATCCTATGACCTTAACGTGTAACGCCACTGGCATCCCAATTCCCACGATACCATGGCTAAAGAACCACAGAGAAGTCTGAAACCCAAGGGACCCCATTGTCAGATTTGTGACTGATTCAAGGAGCTAATTTAAGATAGATCATTGTTGGTGAAATTTCTGTGCAGGCTTCAAGTGATTCTCTTTGTTTGTACTTCTTATCTTTATCATCACTTTGCATCTCTCTTTTTTTGAAAAAGTTTGTTTGTTTCAGTAACCTCTGCACCCAACGTGGGGCTTGAGCTCACAACCCCGAGATCAAGAGTCACATGCCCTTCCAACTGAGCCAGCCAGGCGCCCCTCACTTTGCATATTTCATAAATTTTCCTTTGAGGAGTACAGATGAGAAGACTGAGTCAAACACTTGTTACTAAATAAAATTTCCTCCTTTTTGCCCTTTTATAGGAGCCTGAGGAAA
>NW_024420501.1:3576092-3583989 GCF_014898765.1 Herpailurus yagouaroundi
GTTGATCAGCCTTGGCCTTTATGGAGGTTTCCAGACCTCTTCTAGTAGCGTGGGCATGATGGGATCCTTCCTAAATTCAGAGCCAAGAGAGACCTTTAAAGATCATCTAGGGCAGGGTCAACTATTCAGTTTACAAATGGGGACAACTGACCTTGCCAGGGAGGGCTACAGTGACTCCCACCCCATACCAGGTTCCAGTCCATTGTTTACTTCACCGCGCCACCCTTGGTTATATTTCGTATGACCTTTTAATTCATACGCTGATGATCGAGTGCGGCTAGGAAACTTGTATTGTGAAGGCCAGTCTGGCAGGGCTCTCTGTCTTTACTGCCTCGTGTTTATTGGCGGGGGGCTGTTTGAGCGGTGCACTCGGGGAGCATAGGTCATCCCTAGCCACCACCCCCCTTCAGCCACCAGCCCAAGTGGGCTACTTGAAGTTTCCTTTCTATCCTCTCTGGCCTCTGGACTTTTTATAGTTTAATACCTTCCTTATCCTTCCAAGTTGGGGTTAAATGCCCCTCCCCAGAGTTCTCATTTTAGACTCGCCACGGGAATTGTCAGTTTCTGTCCGTCCGCCCGCTAGACTACAAACCCTTGAGTCGCGTCCCAACGGGGTCTCTTTCCCAGGGACGTGTGTAAGAATCTCCATCACTGCACGCGTGGGTTAATAAGCCATAGTCAACGTTACACCATACTTTTGTATTCTTTAACGAAAGAATTATTTTTGTCATACGGTTATACTTTGGGAAGGAAAGGTCAAAACAGAACTCCGGAGGAGTGGTTTCATTCTATGGGGCATTCCTCAAAGAAGTGTAGCATATAAATAAGTGAACACTCCTCCTCATCTGCACCTATGACTGTAGTGTCTCAGGCATCAGTGGCAAACACGAGGGGATCCAGGTTTAAGTTTTTGTTTTTAATGTTTATTTATTTTTTTTGAGAGAGAGAGAGGAAGCGAGCAGGGGAGGTGCAGAGAGAGGAAGAGAGAGAGAATCCCAAGCAGGCCCTGCGCTGTCCGCACAGAGCCCAACACGGGACTCGAACCCATAAACGGTGAGATCACGACCTGAGCCGAAACCAAGAGTTGGACGCTTACCCGGCTGAGCCACCCAGGCCCCCCCACCCCCAGGTTTAAGTTTTGACTTTCCCAATAAGTGACTTTGAGCAACTTAGCTCTTTTTAGCTTTTGGTAAATGAAATAAAGGAGTTAATTACGTTAGGTGATCTTTAAGGTCTCCGCAAGCTCTGGCACTTTCTGAGCTGTGATTTATTTCAATAGACAGTGGTAGTGATTACCTTCCTTCTACAACATTCTCATTTTAAAAAAAAAGTTTTTTAAAGTTTACTTATTTTTGAGAGAGAGAGAGACAAAATCTCAAGCAGGCTCCATGCCATCGGCACAGAGCCCCACGTGGGGCTCGAACTCAAGAACCACGAGATCATGACCTGAGCCGAAACCAAGACTCAGATGCTTAGCCGACTGAGCCACCCAGGTGCCCCTGGAATTGGAGGTTCGAGCCCCATGTTGGGTGTAGAGATTACTTTTAAAAAATAAAATCTTCACAGGCATCCAGATGGCTGATTCAGTTACATATCCAACTCTTGATTTCGGCTCAGGTCATGATCTCACGGTTCACGAGGTCGAGCCTCACATTGGGCTCTGCACGGATGGTGCGGAGCCTGCTTGGGATTCTGTCTACCTCTCTCTCTCACCCTCCCCCGCCCTCAAAATAAATAAATAAGCATTCAAAAAAGAATTTAAAAAACCAATTACAGGCAAATGCCCCCTTATTGAGGCATTCTATTCTTTTTCAAAAATAGTAAATTGAGCGATAGGATATTACACAGAGAAGGGTTCATAGACTCACTGGACTAAAGGGGGCCTGGATGGCCACCCAGTACCCATGCCTCAATTCTAGTGAGAACCGATATGGAAGCCATCCGGGATCATGAATTATTATCTTCATCTTAAATATCTTTTAGGAGAGTCCAAAGCCTCCTTCAGGAGTTTCCAGGCAGATCTTTCTGCAAAACAATCCCAGATTCCTCGAAATACAGCCCGGCGTGCTATTCTCTTTCTGTTGTTACCTGACTGCAGGCAAACTGGGTGTCCATCTCAGTGGAATAATCCTGCAGTTTTTGAAGCTTTTGTGTCCAAACCTTGGTTTTAGACATTTAAAACAATCTAATTCCCTCTCTCTCTCTCTCTCTCTTCTTTTCCAGTCTCTTGGTTGGATATAATAGTGTTTGTTTCTATGATTCCCAACACTGCCCCAAACCCCCACATATGGCACATATTATATAGTATGTTTTCTATTTACCCTCCTACTCCTAATAGTAATAGAGGCCCTGGTTGCAAATTTCTCATTCTTCTTGAAATCCCGGGCTTTCTGGACACGAGTACCCAATTTTGTGTTTAAGTGTGACTATCTGAAATTGGAAGCTTATGGGAAAGTTGGGGGCAGTGTTAGATCATTAAGAAAATCATGTGCTAAACCACGTGGGAGCCTCTTAAATACAACTTTGGTGGTCATGACCCTGGCCAGAAGGGGAAGCCTGTGATGTCACCCCTTCCCCGAGTCCCAGTTTCACGGGTAGTATCTCTGAATGGAATTGTCTGAGGGAGATTGTTCCTTGTGAAAAGTTCACATGATGGAGTTTGAAGAGCTTGCTTCGCTCAGAGCCCAGCAGGACGGAGTGGTTTGGAATGCAGCATTCAGAGCGTTCTGTTTGGCTGAAAGCTGTCACAGGGAACAAGTACTTAGCAAACAGCATGAACGAGGATTTGAACTAGAAAACGAGAAGGGCCTTGACGACATTGTAATAGTGGCTTGTCTCCTTGAAAACTGCTCACGAGTACACAAGGAGGTGGTGAAGAAGACTAGGGAAATACATAAATACATTTGGGTCTCATTCCGAACAACCCGGCGTAAGAGTGTCCTCATATGGGTAAAGTTTGAACAGAGGTTACTGGGTCACTTGTGACCACCTGCACTTTACTATATCTGATCGGATTTTTACCTCTTTGAAGGCAGTAGCTGCAGACTAAGTCTGTGCCTACAGGATGTCCGTACAACCTGTGGAAAATAGATAGATCCATCGATCGTCTGTTTTCACAATGCCAGATGCCTGGGGCGAATGTTTTCCTTTTTATATTTCACTGAATTAACTGAACAGACCTGTTGATACTGCTTTTGGCTTTTCACGTTTTAAATGGAATTACGTGTAATTGAACAGGGCCGCTCTCTCAGTATTCACATTCCCTTTCCTTAAAAATCGGTTCTTCCTATGCTTTTTTAGATTGAGGTATAATTGATAAACACAACTGAAGGATATTTCAAGCGTACAGTGTAATAATTTGATGTACTTATACATTTTAAAAGGATCCCCCCCCCTTCCCGTCTAGTTAGATGAGTTCTTCCTATTTCTTCAAGTCTCTTTTTAATACTCCCTGTTTCAGGGCTGTCTGTGCCTTCCACGTGGCACTGAAATCTTCGCGGATGCTAAAATGTACCCACCGCAAGGGTGTGCAATGGTCGAAGACTGTTATGACGCCATCTCCAGGGGCCCCGCCACAGGAGCCTTCCTGCTCCAGGTGAAACCTGGATACAAGGCGGTATTTATTACAATGAAGGTTAAGTTTATGCCTGATTCTGCCCTGTAGCAGCTAGCCCTCTAGCAGAGATCCAGTAGTTGCTATATAAAGGGCCGAGAGAGCACAGTGTCTACCCTCAATACATGTTAATCGACTCAGTGGAGAGCTTTAGGGTTGTGTATGGACGTACCCTGGTTCATTGACTTCAGCTTAAAAAGAGATCAAATCCAATTAGACAACCTCTTCCAAATTCAATTCACTCCGACAAACATCGTTAGGGTACAAGACACTGTGCTACCTCATGCAAAGCATTTGGATTTTATGTTACCTTTTCAGTGTGTTGTGGCCTCATGTCAGCACGAGGGAAGTTGGCAAATATTGGGGTTTTGTTCTGAAACTTCAAGAATGCCCGTTCTCATTGTACCTCTTGCAAATTTTGTAATTCTCTTCTCGGCTTGGAAGGCCTTCATCTGGAACTGCTATTCCGTGCTCAGATGCAGGCTCAGATGTTTTGAAGATGAAGACATAGCCTCGTATCAGTGCTTTGTGTCATAGCCCTTGGGTTTTCGGGGTTCCTGTTGGTCTCAAGAGCAGTTGGTGGATGTGCTAATTGTTTGCATTTAGGTTGTTTTAATGATACATTCTCTTGGCGGGGGGCGTTCCAATTTTAGTGCTGACCAGTGGAAATATAATGGAAGCCACATATGTAATTGTAAATTTTCTAGTAGCCACATTAAAAAAATAAAAATAAAAAGGGGCCCCTGGGTGGCTCAGTCAGTTAAGCGTCTGACTTCCGCTCAGGGTACGATCTCACGGTTCTTGAGTTCGAGCCCCGCGTCGGGCTCTGTGCTGATGGCTCGGAGCCTGGAGCCTGCTTCTGATTCTGTGTCTCCCTCTCTCTCTGCCCCTCCCCAGCTCTCTCTCTCTCTCTCTCAAAAATAAATACACATTACAAATTTTTTTTAATAAAAAATAAATAAAATAAAAGAGGGGTGCCTGGGTGGCTCAGTCGATTAAGTGGCTGACTTTGGCTCAGTTCACGATCTTGGAGTTTGTGAGTTCAAGCTCCGCATCAGGCTTGCTGCTGTCAGTACATAGCCCGCTTCAGATTTCTACCCTCCTCTTTCTTTGTCCCTCCCCTGCTCGTGCTCTCCCTCTCAAAAATACATAAAACATTAAAAAATAATAATAAAAAAAGAAAAAGAAAAAGGTGAATTAATTTTAATACTATATTTTATTTAATGCAGCATATCCAAAATATTTTCATTTCAACATGCAACTATAAAAATTACTGAGATATTTTCTATTACCTTTTAAAACTTGTACTAAGTCTTGGAAATTTGGTATGTGTTTCATATTTATAGTATATCTCAATTCAGTCTTGGTGCATTTCGTGTGCTCAAAAGGTACATGTGGCTAGCGACTCCTGCATTGGACAACGCTGTCCTAAATGGACATAGCCTCCAGATGGGATGGAGCTTATGATAACTCAAGTATGCTGACCTCCCTTCAGGGAATTCAACAACCACACTCAGCTCCATCCAGAATGTAAATCCCTACTGTCAGATCTGAGATCGTCAACCACTTTTGCTTCAAGAACAGTGATAATGGGGGCGCCTGGGTGGCTCAGTCGCTTGAGCGTCTGACTTCAGCCCAGGTCATGATCTCATGGTTCGTGAGTTCGAGCCCCACATTGGGCTCGCTGCTGTCAGCTCCGAGCCCGCTTTGGATCCTCTGTCCCCCTCTCTCTCTGCCCTAACCCTGCTCATGCTCTCTCTCTCTCTCAAAAACAAGTAAACATTAAAAAGAGAAAAGAAAACATTAAAAAAAAGAACAGTGATCGTGATTCCAATTTTTCCATTTTTTTCAAAATATGCCTGCGGTCAGCTATTACTGCACGGACTTGTTTTCGGAATTACAGGATTCAGTAAGGAGGGGAACACCTTAAAGCTTGAAATAGATAGTTTCATAGTAGAGAAGAAAGGAAATACTTCCCTTAACAGTAAATGTATGATTCTCATTCCCTTTAACAATCGGCAGTACTTACAGAGCGACAACTTATTATATATAAGGCATTCTGCTAGATGCTGTGAAAGATACGTAATAATGACCAAGACATGGTTCCTGACCTCAGGAGCTTAGATTATACTCTTGTGAGTGAGGCAGTACACGATCATATAAATACTCATACGTGCACACGTACATGCGCACACACTCTAGGAGAAACTAGCCATACTGGAGCATACTACTTGTATTAGGGACACAGACTAGGGAGAGTTTAATTCCAACTGAAGAGATTTAGGAGCTGGTTATGGGAGAGGTAACCGAACTGAGCCTTGAGGGATCGAGTATTTTTAAGTCAGTTAGTCTAATGAATTACTCCCGACATATACAAAATCAAATTTGAAATAGATGTAACGGAGTTTAAGTTCACTGATCACCTGAGGATTTTCTACACACATTTAATTTTATTTATTTATTAATTATTATTTTTCGATTTATTATTTTTTTTTCATTTACATCCAAGAGTTAGCATCTAGTGCAACAATGATTTCAGGAGTAGATTCCTTAGTGCCCCTTCCCCATTCAGCCCATCCCGCCTCCCACTACCCCTCCAGGAACCCTCAGTTTGTTCTCCATATTTGTGAGTCTCTTCTGTTATGTCCCCCTCCCTGTTTTTACATCGTTTTTGCTTCCTTTCCCTTATGTTCATCTGTTTTGTCTCTTAAAGTCCTCATATGAGTGAAGTCATATGATACTTGTCTTTCTCTAAGTTCACTTAGCATAATACTCTCCAGTTCCATCCACGTCGTTGCAAATGGCAAGATTTCATTCTTTCTGATTGCCGAGTAATACTCCATTGTATATATAGACCACATCTTCTTTATCCATTCATCCATCGATGGACATCTGGGCTCTTTCCAGACTTTGGCTATTGTCGATAGTGCTGCTATAAACATGGGGGTGCATGTGTCCCTTCGAAACAGCACACCTGTTGGCACAAAAACAGACACATAGACCAATGGAATAGAATAGAAACCCCAGAACTAGACCCACAAACGTATGGCCAACTCATCTTTGACAAAGCAGGAAAGAACATCCAATGGAAAAAAGACAGTCTCTTTAACAAATGGTGCTGGGAGAACTGGACAGCAACATGCAGAAGGTTGAAACTAGACCACTTTCTCACACCATTCACAAAAATAAACTCAAAATGGATCAAGGACCTGAATGTGAGACAGGAAACCATCAAAACCCTAGAGGAGAAAGCAGGAAAAGACCTCTCTGACCTCAGCCGTAGCAATCTCTTACTCGACACATCCCCAAAGGCAAGGGAATTAAAAGCAAAAGTGAATTACTGGGACCTTATGAAGATAAAAAGCTTCTGCACAGCAAAGGAAACAACCAACAAAACTAAAAGGCAACCAACAGAATGGGAAAAGATATTTGCAAATGACATATCGGACAAAGGGCTAGTATCCAAAATCTATAAAGAGCTCACCAAACTCCACACCCGAAAAGCAAATAACCCAGTGAAGAAATGGGCAGAAAACATGAATAGACACTTCTCTAAAGAAGACATCCGGATGGCCAACAGGCACATGAAAAGATGTTCAGCGTCGCTCCTTATCAGGGAAATACAAATCAAAACCACACGCAGGTATCACCTCACACCAGTCAGAGTGGCCAAAATGAACAAATCAGGAGACTCTAGATGCTGGAGAGGATGTGGAGAAACGGGAACCCTCTTGCACTGTTGGTGGGAATGCAAACTGGTGCAGCCGCTCTGGAAAGCAGTGTGGAGGTTCCTCAGAAAATTAAAAATAGACCTACCCTATGACCCAGCAATAGCACTGCTAGGAATTTATCCAAGGGACACAGGAGTACTGATGCATAGGGGCACTTGTACCCCAATGTTCATAGCAGCACTCTCAACAATAGCCAAATTATGGAAAGAGCCTAAATGTCCATCAACTGATGAATGGATAAAGAAATTGTGGTTTATATACACAATGGAATACTACGTGGCAATGAGAAAAAATGAAATATGGCCTTTTGTAGCAACGTGGATGGAACTGGAGAGTGTGATGCTAAGTGAAATAAGCCATACAGAGAAAGACAGATACCATATGGTTTCACTCTTATGTGGATCCTGAGAAACTTAACAGGAACCCATGGGGGAGGGGAAGGAAAAAAAAAAAAGAGGTTAGAGTGGGAGAGAGCCAAAGCATAAGAGACTGTTGAGAACTGAGAGCAAACTGAGGGTTGATGGGGGGTGGGAGGGAGGAGAGGGTGGGTGAT
>NW_024420501.1:3584089-3604295 GCF_014898765.1 Herpailurus yagouaroundi
AAAAAAAAAAAAAAAAAAAAAAAAAAAGAAACAGCACACCTGTATCCCTTGGATAAATGCCTAGTAGTGCAATTGCTGGGTTGTAGGTAGTTCTATTTTTAATTTTTTGAAGAACCTCCATCCTGTTTTCCAGAGTGGACGCACCAGCTTGCATTCCCACCAGCAGCGCAAAAGTGTTCCTCTTTCTCCGCATCCTCGCCAACATCTGTTGTTGCCTGAGTTGTTTATGTTAGCCATTCTGACAGCTGTGAGGTGGTATCTCATTGTGATTTTGATTTGTATTTCCCTGGCGATGAGTGATGTGGAGCAGTTTTTCATGTCTACACACATTTTCTGCACGGAGTCAGTCTTCGATGAAATTCTTTTCTGTCCTGACAACATGGCTCTCGGTGCCCATGTCAGAGACTCCATACAGGCTAAGTTAGCTCCAAGTGTATGTTGCTTTTCTGGTGTTTCCTGATGACGTTCATTTCCTTTTTAAGCCAGGGCTCTAACCATAGGCTATTTGATGAAAATTATGCTCTTTTTTTAAAGTTTTATTTATTTTGAGAGAGAGAGACAGAGAGAGAGAGAGAGAGAGAGAGAGAGAGAGAGAGAGAGAGAATGTAAATGGGGAAGGGGCAGAGAAAGAGGAGGAGAGAAAATTCCAAGCAGGTTCTGCACTGCCAATGCAGAGCCTGATGTGGGGCTCGAACTCACAAGACCGCGAGATCATGGCCTGAGCCGAAAAACCAAGAGTCAGATGCTTACTGAGCTACCCAGGTGCCCCTAAAATGACGTTCTTTGATGTGGGACTTTTCTGTTAGGTAGCTACTGATTTTGTTAAATGTTTATTCATTTTTGAGAGAGAGAGAGAGAGAGAGAGAGAGAGAGAGAGAGAGAGAGAGCAGGAGCAGGGGAGGGGCAGAGAGAGAGGGAGACACAGAATCCGAAGCAGGCTCAAGGCTCTGAGCTGTTAGCACAGAGCTCACCATGGGGCTCGAACCCACGAACCGTGAGATCATGCCCTGAGCCGAAGTCAGACGCTTAACTGACTGAGCCACCCAGGTGCCCCAGTAACTCCTGATTTTGATTTCCATTGTTGGCTTTGAGAGGGGCAGTAGGGAGCATTTAATTAATTGATATTACTAATTATCAGCTTTTTTCGTCTAGCATTTTACAGTTTAACAAGTGTTTTTGCATAGATCATTACATTTGATTCTTTATGTTTCTTTATCTGACACTATTACAGGTAAGGAAATGGAGGCCAAGCGAGGTATACTGACTTGTCCACTGTCCTTTGGCTGGTAAGTGGTACAGCTGGATTCAGCCCTGGTCTTGTGACTTGCTGGCCAGTGTCCTTACCTTGCCCCTACGCTGCTGTTTCACTTTAACCAAGTCTTTCCTTCAAGCGCTAAGAGATAAGAATACGTAGGCTAGCTCTTTTTTTTTTTTTTTTAGGAATTTAATGTACAAAAATCCAAGCACTAGCAATGGATAAATTAGGAGGGATTATTCACATTGCAAAACAATTATTCCATTGGTTCAAAAAGTGAGCTCCTCTGGAGGGGTTAGCATAAATTTCATTTACAAAAATATCTTATACCCAATAGCTAAGGAAGACATTTATTAGATGAAGTAAAGGATACATAGCTCCACGGAGCAGGTATTTCTTGAATTTGGCAAGAGGATTTTCTTCATATGTCAGTTTTCTATTTCCAGAAATGTGTTCTAACCTGAACCCTCTGAAATCAGTGCAGGATTTCAAATTGAGTAGTTTTTTCCCCCCCTTTTCCCCCTGGTAAAACACTTTTTCATATTCAATGAGTTTCACAGGATGGAATGCATTGTATTTTCCAAACCTTAGAAGTAAAAAGTAAAAACCGTTGCTCTGCCTTTAGGAAATTTCGCTTCTGGTTCCTTGTTTTGGTGAAACTCCTTCTAGTCCTGTTTTCAATGGTGTTCTGAAGAATCATCAGCCTTAACAATGGTGTAGAAGAATCGGATCTGACATACAATGCAACCAATTAACAAGAAAACCCTAGAAACAGCAAAACCCACTGGCGTGGGTCACAACCTTATATATTCCGTATCTTATTACCATTTGATACACATCGAGATGAGGCAAATAAGCAATTTTAATGGGGGAGAAATGAAACTTGGGCTGCGTTAACTATTGACCTATAACATAGCAAGAAATGTTATTCATTTTGTTCAAAACTGCAATGTTAATGTATGGTTTTCATTGGAAAATTAAGATCAGCAGATAACTAGGAAAATTAGGGGAAGAAATGTACTATTAAAATGCTATGTGATTGGATTTCGCTAAATGCAGTACGGTTATCTAAAAAGAGCCCTCTTCTTAATTGAATACAATCAAGCATTTTCAAATAAAAGGTAGAGTGCTGAGTAAATATTTCTGGGAAGTTTCTGCTCTGACACACAGAGGGTTTGAGTGCTATTTTGACCTCTTATTAGCATTCCCTAGCAACATCCATCTCCCATGCTTCGAATTCCTGGAAAGGTTTTAACTGAAATTATAGTATTTTTCTGCCCAAGAAGAGAAAGCAACATGTTTAGTACAGAAGAGACTATGAAATGTAAGTGAGGCTAAGTCCCAGGAGTGTACCCTGTGATGACATGATTCACCCCCACTTCAATTCATAAATTTGTTGCTGAAGGAATTTCATATAAACTGAAAAGTGTACACAAAATTGTGCTGGGGAGGGGACTCTGGACCAGGAGTTGGGAGACCGGGTTGTCAATCCTCATTAGCTCTGCCTTCTCTGGGCTTTAGTTTCCTCCTATATAAAATGAGGGGAAGGTTGGACCCGGCAATATCTTTCTTTCTTTCCCCGCTAGCTTTACTGAGGTGTAATTGACAAATAAAATTGTAAGATACTTAAAGTGTCCAACCTGATGATTTGATGTACATATACATTGCGAAAGGATTCCGCCGCCCCTGCCCCGCCACATCGAGTTAATTACACATCCGTCACCTCACACATGTACCTTTATTTTTTATGCCGAGAACATTTAAGTGCTGCTCTCTTAGCAGATTTCAATTATACAGTATGGTGTTATCAACTATAGTCACCATGTGTTATCGACTGCGGTCACAATGCACAATCTCCTTTTTTTTTTTTTTTTTTTTATCTCTAAATCCAACTGCTTCTTTGCTTCTGTGCTACTACGCGCACTACTCGTTCCTTGCTCATGTGATTAACAATCCTTCAGGTTCACAATTGGAGTAAAAACGCGCTTTGGAGAAATTTGCCATAGTGACTAAATTTCCATTGAGAAAACAGAACCATGAAAGGGCAACATTTCCTATGTAGTTTTATCCCCCAGATGCCCTTGGACTATATGGCATTTGCATAGATTAGTGATGCAAATCTGGGAAAAGAACAAGGCCAAGATGTTATGACCAGGACACTCAGTTTGCACTGGAATGGCCCATGCAAACAGCACATCAGAACTCATGAAGCGGCATTTGGCTTGAACTCTTGGAAGGCATGCCGGTCTACAAAGAATCCAAACGGCCAATGTTGGCATGAGAGAGGTCCATTGTTCTTCTCTAAATGCAACTTGATACTGAATCTGAAGAGATTGGAAAAAAAGTATGAATCTGATCATTTAACTCAAGTCATTCCCCCTCCGTGGGCATCAGTGACCTCATCTATAATATGAGGGCATAATACTTGGACATAGACCTTCCAACCCTAACATTCTGTGTTTCCGTTTTCTTTTTTTTTTTTCTTTTTTTTTTTTTTAACAGGAGTGGGTTTAATACTTGGGTGTTGGAGGGAAAGGAGAAAGTAACTCCTGAGGTGAGGGAGAGTTCTGAAAGAATCAAGGTTCAAAGATAGGCTTCACTGCCTTTCCAGTGTTGCCCACTGTTTACCACCCCTTCCGTCTCTGGTTAGGGGACTAACAAAGGTGACGGGTACCATATGTCCCTGTGTGGCGTGGGGGTATTAAGCCGGTAACAAGAAAAGCGGGTACCGGCTTTTGGGCTCCTGGCTCCATTTTTCTCTTCCTTTTCAGGCCACTGGCCGTCTTGCACAGCTGCTGCAAGGATCAAGTCCATCATCATGTCTCATAAGCACTCATGCGCCTTATATAGATTTCTGTCACAGGCTGTATTTATTTATTTAATTTAACAGAAATCTATATAAAGCGCATTTTTGCCAGGCGCTCTTTGAAGAGTTACAAACATGAACTCATTTCATTTGTATAACGTGGATTGCAAGTGAGGACCTCGTACCGTCCCCTCTTTTACAGAGTAGGAAATTGAGGCACAGAGAGGTTGACTCCATTGCCTAAGGTCAAACAGCTAGTGACAGCAGAAATTAAAATCTAAGCAGTCCAGGGCACCTGGCTGGCTCACTCGGTGGAGCATGTGACTGTTGATCTTGGGGCCGGGAGTTTGAGCCCCACATTGGGGGTAGCGTTTACTTAAGAAAACCCCATTGGGGTGCCTGGCTGGCTCAATCGGTAGAGTGTGCAACTCGACCTTGGGGTTGGAAGTTTGAGCCCCACGTTAGGTGTAGAGATTACATAAAAAAAAAAAAAAAATCTTTAAAAACAAAACCACAACCCGAGCAGTGGTGCAGTCTGGCTCCACAGTCCATGCTTTTCACCTCTATGGCCGTGGGATACCGAGTTGTCTGGTCTAATTCTCCACGTGGCTCACTTGAAAAGTGCAATAGGTTTTGTGAATAACTGGAAGGCCTCAGCAACTGAACAGGCCCCACGGCCTTCCCAGTCCTGCACCCTGATTCAGACCTAGCTGTCAGGAATGGTACATTTCCCCAATCCTGGGTTTAACCACGGTCAAACTCTTTCCACCCTTCACCCGCTGGGATTTGGTGTTCTCTGATGTCTGTCCTGTAGGTTTTCCTAAGTTCTCAGACCATCTACAGAATTGCAGACGTTCCCGTGAGCCTATTGGTTTACTCAAACAGCCAGTAAATTGAACAAGGAAAGACTGTCATGCCAATAATAGCTTTTGTTTATTGAACAATCACTATGTGCCATGCACTGAAATAAAGTCTGCATGCAGTATCTTGTAATCCGTCCATTAAACTTATGAGATGGCTTCTGTTATTATCCTCATTTTTTTAGATGAAAAAACTGAAGCTCACACAGACTGAGCAACTAACCCAACGTCACGTTTTTAAGTACCTGGTAGAGCCAGAATTTTGACTTGGGCCGTATCTGATCCGAAGCTCTTGGGTTTAACTATTACTTTATATTGCCTCTAGCATTGTTCTGGGACTATCCAACCAGTTCCACATGTACATCCTGCAACTGCTTGCCCACATGATTATTGATATGCTCCATTCTGCCTCACTGGTTCATGATTTTAATGGCACATGATTTTAATGGTAATATCACAAACTGGTTTTGTACTGTAAGGGAGCATTTGCCTTGGCTTGTGTAGTGGAACTTCACAAGCGCCACCTTGTCTTAGAAAAGTTATGACAAGACACCGTCAGAGGATTTAACTGCCTTGAGGGGATTAGGGCCTGTCATGTATCATACTCCTGTGGGTTTTTCGAAGGGGGATCTTGCATCTTCTATTGCAACGGACCTGGCTAGAAAGAAGACAAGTGTTGGGAATAAAATATATTCGTTGGTTATTTAAAAAAAATTTTTTTTAATGTTTATTTATTTTTTAGAGAGAGCGACAGAGTGTGAGCAGGGGAGGGGCAGAGAGAGAGAGAGGGAGCTACAGAATCCGAAGCAGGCTGTAGGCTCTGAGCTGTCAGCACGGAGCCCGATGTGGGGCTCGAACTCACAAACCGCGAGGTCATGACCTGAGCTGAAGTCGGAGGCTTAACCCACTGAGCCACCCAGGCACCCCTATAGGCATTGTTACTGTAGCACATGGAAACATATCTAGGGCTTGTGATTACACAATATTCGTCCCCCTTTTTTTTTCCTGTTTGGAGACTAAATGCTGCTCTGAGATGCAGTTTGGTTTGAAAACACCTGAGATGATATTAAAGCTATGGATGATGCTAAAACATCCACACAAGAAGGCTGAATTAACCAAACCATACTTTACAACCCATTTGACTTTATTAATCTTTGTAACTCAAGTGACACTCCCAATGAGAAGGGATTCTGTATGCCTTGGGTCGCACTCTAATTGCCAGTTAATAAAAATTCCAATGTGTCCTTAATCAGCCAATTAACTGACCTAACAATTATAATAGGGAGAGAAGGTGGGAGGGGTCGAGACTGGGAATAACAAATTCGTCAAGGTGGAGTAGAATTCTTCAGAGGTTAATGGTGGACACCCTTTAAAGTAAAAGGGTTTTCTTCTACCTTGATAGGTTCCTGGTTTTCTTTCCTTTCTACCTTCTCTGACATTTGTAATTGTTGGAATCCCTAATTGGCTGATTAGCTAAATATGAGAGGGGGTGGAGAGGGGGCTTAAAGATGTGTAGAGTGTGTATTTTTTTTTAAAACATGGGTAATGTTTATGTGAAAATAGTTCACTGTAGGTTTATTATTGTATGAAATTTAGAGCATCTTTTTTTTTTTTTAACTGTAACAGCTGCCTCCCAGTTTATAAATCTCACAACACTAACGTGTAAATTGAGATTCAAATATAAGGTGAAAAGTCCGACATTAAGGAAGGCAGCTATTTTTTTACTTGAACCTGTCATCCTAAAAATTTTAAATAACAGTAAAACAGAAGCTGCCTTTATTAAAAGAGCATTTTATCGGGCCAGAGTTGTATTTTTATTTGTATGCTCAAAGTTGTAATGCGTCAAGAGTCCTGCAAAAAGTGTGCACGTGGGTAAAATTCTCTTCCCACTTGTCATTTGCCATTTTGTAAATAACCTCAGGAATTGATGATAAGCAAACCAGTTTCGGATAAAAAGAACTGCGTTTGCTCCGAGAGACTCTCAGTCGCTGGGGCTTTCTTGGCAGACACAAGCATACTGGGTTTTAGATCCTGGCCAACAGTAAATGATGGAAAGCTGCCAGAGGAAGCTCAAGGTGGATCCGCTAAACCTGCTGAGCCCCGATCCCAGAGCTGTAAGCGCTCCTTAAGACTTAGGAATGATAGGCAGTCACTCAGTACTTTTATCACTACTCATCTCGACTTTCGTCACGGGGGTATGGAAATCGAGCATTTTAGAGTTGGAAGGAACCTGAGCGATCACCTCGTTCTGCCTTCTCCTTGCACGGGAGAGGAATCAGAGGCCCAAAGAGGGGAAGCGACTTGTCTAAGGTCACAGGAAATGTTCTGGCTGAGCTGGGAGCAGCTCTCCAGATTCCCAGTCCTGTGTTCTTTCCTTTCTTCCTACCTTCCCCGTAGATAAACGGTACAGGAGGCCAGAGGGCAAATGCCAACCTCCATATTCTGTTAGAGACTGTTTTAATGCAAAATCTGTTGCACTCTGAGTCTTCATGTTTTAGTCATTCGTTAATGGCCAAGTCAGAAGGCATATGTCTTAGTTTTTATTCTTATGAGTCCCATCCCTCTTTCACGAATGCATTATTTTACCGTGTCTTCTTTTTGTCCTGAGATGTTCTCAGGGCGGATAACTGTGTCCTGAATTTGGACGTGGAAATGACTGTAGCATCTCTTCCTTTGAGTGCTGCGCTTTCAGTTCTCCCAAGATTCTGCTTTTTGAAAGGATTGTTCCAAATAGTTCTTCTGTAATGCTGTTCTAAGTTCCACCCGGCCCTGCAAGGTATATGTGTCATGGTTTTTATTTGTCTTTTTTGTTTGTTTGTTTGTTTGTTTTTCAGAGGGAGAGGGTGTTCGTTTCTTGTGTTCGCAGCTTTTCGTTGTGTTTTGTTTTCAATCTTTAGGCTTTAAAATTTATTTGTGTAGAGACTTCTCGTATTTTTCTAACTGAGGGCTAGTTTCCCTTGAGCTTGTAAATTGCTTGTAAATCAAGATCTGATTAGGAAGTAATATATTCATCTGTAACTCCTGCATAAAAGTTATTCAAGTATTGTGACAAAATAAGTGTTGTTTACTTTATACATTTTCTGCAAATTCTAAAGATTTCGTCTAACTTAAAGGCTCTCATGGAATCTTGGAGATTGTGGCTTGCCCACTGAGAGTATAAAGGCTTGCTAAATTAAGTTGATTTGCCTGTGAAAGAAATGCTTCCATTATTCATGTCAGAAGCCTGTCACATCAAATTGAGGGAGTGGAGAAAACCCTTTTTTATCAACATTTAGAACCAAGAAAAACCAACCATTGAGGGCCTGAATTTCAATTGGGGAAAAAGTCAGGCTGAAAGCAGGGTTCAAAAAAAAGAAAAGAAAAAAAGGGCTGGGTATTTGTCTAATGTTGAAAATCAGTAGAGGAGATTGATTTAACTTTGGCCGAAACTTTTTATATAGACAGACAGAATGAAACTTCTTAAAGCAGCAAGTAGTACATACAATCTTGGTGTCTTTCATGTGTAAACTTGTCAAAAGTAGTTAAGCTAATTCAAATTTAAATCTCCTTGAATTCCTATTCTTGGACGCTTAATTTGTTTATTTTAAAGGATTTAGGAATGCATTTCTTGGGGGTTACTTTTCAAACGTCGTCGATGAATGTATTTTGTTTTTCAAAGTTCAAGATTATAGGCTCTGGTGTGTGATTAGAAGTTGTATTAATAAGAGAAGGAAGACAGGCCGGTCAAGGACCAGCCCCCTTGTTTGTATCAGGTATGTGGGCATTTGTGTCTGTGTGGATGTATTGTATACATGTACACACACACACACACACACACACACACACACACACACACAACTTCAAATGAAAACCAGGTCATTAAGAGAATAACAGAACTTGGAACAGTAAAGGGAGGACCATTTCCCAAGACACAATGTCCTCATGCAATTTTAGTTCAGGAGGATTCTCGTATATTTGCCAGGATAGTGCGTTTTGTTAAATTTTAAGTGGTTGAAAAACAATTATAATAGAGGAGAAATTATTTGGTTATTTATGTAAAGAAATGGGATTCTCACTTTTTTTTTTTGCAATATTTGATTTCTGTTAGCATAGGCATTTCAGATGGTTGCCTGATCCAGGAAAGTCTGTCACCAGAACCAAGTTTCTTATTTTTGCAGAATTAATGCTTACCAAACCTCACGTACCTTGAATACGTTTCTACCTTTGCTATCCAAGTGATGCTCTTCAAATGGTCATTTTTATCTGATTTACAGAAAACAGTTGTTTTTCCTGAAAAATGTGGAACTTCCTTTTCTAAATTTCCTAGATATGTTCTTGCAGCTTTTAACCTAAGTTTTGCACCAAGAAAATTGCTCCCAGAATGAAAAATAGGACAATTTTAACTGTTCGGAGGGATTCTTGCCTTTCCCCCCTTAAAAAAACAAACAAACAAACAAACAAAAAAAAACAAAACGAGGCCTGAAATCCTGTTGGAGAACAGGACTGGGTGTTTTTCTCTTTTTTTTGGTGGGAGGTTCAGCAGCCCCTTCAATGCTAAATTGAATTTTATGCTTAGTTGATATTTGTGTGTCTAGTGGAAATAAGAGTTGGTTTGTGCGGCTCCCGTACAAAAGTAATTACCTCTCCGATTGACTGCGAATATGTGCAGGTTGTAGACGGGAGAGCAATGAGTGAAATAGAGAGGCGATTGTACTGTGGCGGGCTGGAGAAGACAAGGATTAATGGTGAGCAGAATTGGATTTTGGTGTGCTTTCAGGAACGTTACAATCTTTCTGAGAGTCAATGCCGCTAACAAGGAGCCTATGGGGCAGAGGGTTGGAATGGGGGGGGGGGGGGGGGGGGGGGGGGGGTTGTGAACTGGTAAAAACAGAGAACCGTGTCAAAGGAGGAATTGAATGTCTACCTCCTGTGTATTGACAAAAGTACAAAACAAACCAAATAACAACAACAACAACAACAACAGCAACACTTTCTAATTTGACCTGTGCTGTTTTAGATCATGAAACCACCAGAGGTCATTCCTCTTGTGCAAAACCCCAGACACTTTTTGCTGGCTGCTGCTAGCCATCAGCACATAGATTATTATCTGGCCAAGCAATCGAGACGGGTGTGCAACAGGCGCCGAGGATGTCACTAGGGAACGCTCCAAGGTTTGAAATTTTGTCGCTCGTGAGGTGGCATCATTTTTAGGCAGTTTCCAAATACCATTAGGGTTATTTTTTTCACGAATGAAATTTGACTTCGGTAGAATCGTAAAATGATAGCTTGTTAGAACTGGGAGGCCTTGAGGAGTTGGATAGAGTTACCAACCTTATAGAGGAGAAAACTGGACACTCAGAGAGGAGGAGGGACCGAGTTAGCATCAGAACCTCGTTCTTCTCCTCCCCAGGCCGGTGCACATCTCACTAATTTACTCATGACTGACAGGCACGGCTTTCCTCCACTTGTCAAACAATACCGAGATGGACCATATTAAATAAAACTTAAAGGCCTCTGCGGCCCCAGGCCCCAGAGATAATCATTCACAGCTAAGTGTATTTCTTCTGCACTCCCCTCTCCTAATACAAATATAAACATTATTATTTTACCTTGTATTTTTCACATTTTCTTGCTTATCTCATATGTATATATTTTGGTGTGTAATACGTAATGTACGTAATTTATACTTTGCTCCATGTGATTCTGCAGATTTTCCGATGCATAGCCCTTTCAATCATATTATTAGAAAAATTAATACGTATAAATTATCGAAGGGCATGTACATTGCAAAAAAACCCTACAAAATCACATGCAACAGAAAATGAAACTCTCTCCACCTTCCCCCGCTTTATAATCCTATTCCCCCAAATTCCCGCCATTAACTAGTATATACCCTTCAAACTCTGATCACAACATGTACACATTTAAATTTCGTCTAGGTCGGGGTCATACTTTGCGTAGTACTCGGTAACTTTATTTGTTCACTCAGTAACATCTCGTGAACATTTTTTATGTGAGTGCAAATAAATCCACCTTATCTTTTTTAAGGGCTTCATAAAACGGAATTGTATTGATTGTGGGGAAATTGGGTATCTTTTTGTTTCTTGATATTTTGTCGGTTTCTTCTGTGAACTCCCTGTTTATGGTTTTGTTTTTTTTTTTTTTTGATTATTTTAAGATTGACATGTGGAAACTTTCTGCATTGTATGGCTAGTCACTGTCATAAACATTGCAAATATTTACTCTTGTCATTTTCTCCCCCCTTTGTTTCTGGTGTCTTTTTAATTCCCATACAAAAGTTTAAAATTTTTATGTCAGCAGAGCTGTTAGGTTTATAACATAATAGGTAAATAACATATTTCCTGGCCCTGATGTCAAGCAAAGAAAGAAATCCATGATTAAAAGAAAATGCAAAAAAACCTCTCCTTTTCTTCTGATACTTGGTGGTTTTTAGTTTTTACACACTTAAATAGGCAAGGCACACAGTGACTAATGGTAGATCTCGTGATCTACGCAAGCACACACAGAGGTAACTCTGGGAGGTGATGGATATGTTAATTAGTTTCATTGCAGAAACTGGTAATCATTTCACAGTGTGTACATATATCAAAACATCATATCGTACACCTCAAATATATGCAATTTTTGTCAGAAATAAATTTAAAACGTAGCGCGGGTATTGAAGTAGGAAAGGCTATGTTTGAGTCATTGCTGTATTAATTTCTAGCTGTGTACCCTTGGGCCGAGCACTTTTCCTCTCTGTGCCTTGATTTCCCCATCTGTAAAAAACAAAGGCTTAAAATAGAGTCATTCTTATTTAAGTCTGTGAGAAATCTGTAATTTATTTTGTCTATAATTTGGAAAAAGATAGAATTCTGAGGGGAATTACATTAAGCTTATAAATGATCTCTGGAGACTAACATCTTTACCCAACCGAGTCTCCATTCAGGATTTAGGTCTTTTTTTTCATGTGCTTCTTTGGGATTTTATCATTTTCTTAGTATTAGCCTTATACTTTTCTTGTTGCCTCTTTTTTTCCCGGGTATTTCATAATTTCCATTGTAATTGAGAATGAGAGTAATTTTTATTGATATTGTTTTTCATTCATTACATTTGCCGATAAGCTATTGCTGGTATAAAGGAAAGTGCCTTTTTAGGCATAGCTTATGACTGAACCCTTTATTAATTCTAGTAGTTTGTTTTCTTAAAGACTATTGTATCATGTGTTCTCTCTCTTAAACACTTATTATTCATTTCCTTTCGTTGTCTGATTACATCAGATAAAAGATTGAGAGTATGGAGGCAGTGACGTCCTGTCTTGGTTTTGATTTTTTTCTTGATTTAAATTTTTATAGAGCATTGACCTTTATCATGATATTGCATTGGTTTCTGATACTTTTGTATTGATAAAGATGTTTCTATTCTTATGTTTCCCAGGTTTTATAATCAGGAATGGCTGTTGAAATTTATCAGATGCCTTTTTGGTACATAATGGGATGAACTTTTTATTTTTAAAATCTCATTAACCAGTTAAAATAATGAACTTATGTTGAACCATTCTTACATCCTAAATTAAAGTCCATTTTGTTATAGTGTATTGTTCTCTTATTGCACTGCTGGCTATGATTTAGTAATCATTAGGGTATATGCATCTAAATTCATAAGTGACATTGAATTTGTATTATCTTCATCCGGGTTTGGTACAAGTGCTACAAAAGTCTTCCAAATTTATCCGATAAACTCTCTGTTTCAATAATCTGGAATAATTTAAATAACACAACAATCACCCATTTCCTGAATATTTGAAGAATGCAAAATTTAAAACAATTTTTTGGTGACAGATCGTTGATATACTTTTTGAATTCTTCTGTGGCTATTCTTTTCCTTAGAGTGTTTGTTGCTTAAGTCAATTTTGCAAACTTATAGCCTCCCACAAGATGGTTCATTTTATCTAGTTTTCAATGGCATAAAATGGTACATACTATTTTAACTTGAAAAGTCTCTTCTGCTTCCACTTTATCATTACTTATATAGTTTTGTTTTATTTTGTTTTGTTTCTAGTCACTGTTTTTCTAAAGGAAGCCGTTGATTTTGCTATGATTGATTAGATATCATATTTATCATATTTAGATATGATTGTATCTACTTTTATGTTTTTGAAATTAATATGTTAATTTGTGCTTAATTTAAATTGAATTCTTCACCATACTTTGTTTTAGCTTCCCAACTTGTTTTTCTAGTTCATTTTTAGTTGAATATGTTGCTTATATATTTTCAGTCTCTCTTCTTTAACAATAGAATAGTTTAAGGCTATGGTTGTTCCTCTGAGTATGATTTTCATTGCATCGTACAGGTTTTGATGATTTTCTGTAGTCTTCATATTGTTTGTAATTCAGTTTTGATTTCCTCTGGAGGGTTAAAACTTCACGCCTACTTTTTTAATATGGATTTCGTGTGTTATTTTTTATTTTTTTTATTTTTATTTATTTTATTTTTTTTTTTTATTTTTATTTAAAATTTTTTTTTTCAACATTTATTTATTTTTTGGGACAGAGAGAGACAGAGCATGAACAGGGGAGGGGCAGAGAGAGAGGGAGACACAGAATCGGAAACAGGCTCCAGGCTCCGAGCCATCAGCCCAGAGCCCGACGCGGGGCTCGAACTCACGGACCGCGAGATCGTGACCTGGCTGAAGTCGGACGCTTAACCGACTGCGCCACCCAGGCGCCCCTCGTGTGTTATTTTTTAAATTGTGGTCAGGAAATATAGCATGTAAGATTTTCGAGTTTTTAGCTTTTCTTTAAGGCTGACCAAAGTGTTCTAAGTGTTTTTATCTTTTTCAGAAGCGTTCTAAGAACATTTAAGAAAACATTGTCTTAGAATATAAAATTCTTTCTATATTGATTAAAAATAGGCTTACCCAATGCATTGTTTACACCTTTATTTATTACATATTTACTTGAAGTTGTAAAATTCTGAGAGAGGCGTCTTAAAATTTCCCATATGATTATAGGTTTATGAGTTATCTGGTATTTAAAAAAATAAATTCTGCTGCAATGTAGTTTCACAGATAAAGGATGGTGATAGTGTTATCTTCTTTGTAGTTTGACTCTTAATTAGTATGAAATATCTCTTTGTGTCTCATTTAATGCTTTTGGCTTTATAGTCAACTTTGAGATTAATATGGCCTCCTGGTTCCATTTTATTTGCTTTTGCCTGGTATGTCTTTTCCCATCTTTTAATGACGATTTTTACTGTATCAAATTTTGTTAGGTGTTTCTCTGGTGAACAATTAATAGCTACTTTAGAAAATCATTTTACTGAGTCTGAGAGCGTTTGTGTTTCAATAAGGAAAATCGGCCATTTGCATTTATTGTAATAGCTTATTTGCTCCCTATTCCTTCTGTCTTTTAAAATATATTTTCGGGGTGCCTGGGTGACTCAGTCGATTAAGCATCCGACTTTGGCTCAGGTCATGATCTCGCGGTCCGTGAGTTCAAGCCCCGCATCAGGCTCTGTGCTGACTGCTCAGAGCCTGGAGCCTGTTTCGGATTCTGTGTCTCCCTCTCTCTGACCCTCCCCCGTTCATGCTCTGTCTCTCTCTGTCTCAAAAATAAAGGTTAAAAAACAATTTTTTTTAAATAAAATATATTTTCTATTTAGTATGATTCCCTATTATTTCCTTCATTTTATTTTCTCACCTTTACCGGAACAAATAAGTTTCACATTGTCCAGCTCTTAATTCTTTAGAGTAATTAAAAGTTCTACTTCAAATTTCTATTCTATCATTTTCCTTTGAAATGATTAACAAACATACCTGAACCTCTGTTAATCTGTCGGTTAAAAAAATTCAACAGTGACTTTATCTCTCCTTCCCACTTCACCCTGACAAGATGAGGACTTGATTATACTTTTATTTTTTGTAAACGTTTATTTATTTATTTTGAGAGAAAGTGTGCATGCTTGAGTTGGGGGGAGGGGCAGAAAGAGAAGAGAGAGAGAATACCAAGGAGGCTCCACCCTGTCAGCACGGAGTCGGAAGTGGGGCTTGATCTCACGAATCATAAGATAATCTCATGAACTGTGAGACCATGAGCTGAGCCGGAATCACGAGTTGGATGCTTAACCGACTGAGCCACCCAGGCGCCCCTATTATACTTTTACTTTGTGCCTTGTTCCCTCTCACCTGTATTGGATTAATCTGGAAAATTAGCTCTGGATTAGTATTGCACTTTCCCCTTCTTATTGTAACTCTATTTCAAGAAATATTTGTTAACAGAGGCATTATACTTCCTGACCACCTGATAAAGACCAATTTTTTATTTAAAGCTTACGGGTTTATTTGCTTATCACCATTTTTATTTTATCTTCTGCTTTGAGGTGTTTACTTATAGTCAATATCATATTAGGTAGGTTCAATAGCTAGCATACATGTGTGAGTAAATTTTTAACCCGTTGCTGGACACTTGGGTAAGACTTTTGCCCTATTTGCTTCATCCAATTTTGAAATATTTTAAAATAAATGACAGACCTAATGATGATTCACCTGTATGTAATTTCTATATGCTTTCCTAACAAAAAAGGACATTTTTTTCTTTCTGTGTAAGCGCAGTGCCATTACATTTTTTGCTATTATGACTAAGGCTACTGTGCACATTTGTATGAGTTTTTGTGTGAACATACGTTTGAGTTCTCTTGGGTAGATACCTGTGAATGGAATTGCTGGGGCACGCGGTGCCTCTGTGTTTAACCCTTCTACGAGCTACCAAACTGTTTTCCAGAGTTGCTGCACCATTTTACATTGCCCTCGCCAGTGTATGGGGGTTTGCATTTTTCTACATCCTCTCTAACCCTTGTAATTGTTGTCTTTTTGGTTATAGCCATTCTAAATTTTTTTTTCAACCTTTATTTATTTTGGGGACAGAGAGAGAGCATGAACGGGGGAGGGTCAGAGAGAGAGGGAGACACAGAATCGGAAACAGGCTCCAGGCTCTGAGCCATCAGCCCAGAGCCTGACGCGGGGCTCGAACTCACGGACCGCGAGATCGTGACCTGGCTGAAGTCGGACGCTTAACCGACTGCGCCACCCAGGTGCCCCTGGTTATAGCCATTCTAGTGTGTGTGAGGGGGTGTCTCACTGTGGTTTCGATTTCCATTTCCCCGGTGACTGATGGTATTGAGTGTCTTTTCATGTGCCTGTTGTTCATTTGTATTTCTTCTCTAGAAAAATGTTTATGCAGATTCTTTGCCCATTACAGAAATTGGGTTCTTTGTCTTTTTGTTATTGAGTTGTAATTTTTTTCAAGTTTATTTATTTTGAGAGAGAGCGTGCTAGAGAGGGAGAGAGAGAGAGGAGGTGCAGAGAGAGAGGGAGAGAGAGAAACCCAAGCAGACTTCACACTGCCAGTGCAAAGCCCCACGTGGGTTTCCATCCCACAAATTGTGAGATCACGACCCGAGCTGAAATCAAGAGTTGGACGCTTAACCGACTGACTGAGGCACCCAGGCGCCCTTTGAGTTGTAATGTTTTAATAAGTATTAAAGCAAAATATTTTTGTTTTATTAGCAAATCAACAAGGAGCAAAATATTTTCAGTTTGATAAGGTCTACTTTGTCTGGTTTTTCTTTTCTCTTGTAATACTGACATCCAATGTAAGGAATCATTGCCTAATCCAAGGTCATTGAAGATTTATATCTATGTTTTCTTTGAAGAATTTTACAGTTTTAGCTCTAACATTTAGATCTTTCGTCCGTTTTAACTAATATTTGCGTATGGTATTAGGTGGGGATTCGACTTCATTCTTTTGCACGTGTATATCCGGTTGTCACAGCAACGTTTGTTGAAAAGCTCTTCTTTTTCCTTTGTCTTGGCACTCTTGTCACAAATCAATTGATTGTGGAGATGAGGGTTTATTTCTGGACTCTCAATTCGATTGATCCATATGCTTATCCTCTGAGAGTGCTCTACAGTGTCAACTACTCCAGTTTTCTGAAATTGGGAAGTGAGCTCTCCAGCTTCCTTCTTCTTTAAGGTTAATGTGGCTATTCTGAATTCCTTCCTTGTACAGGTATTTCCATGTGAATTTTAGCATCGGATTTAGAATTCCTGCAAAAAAGCCAGTTGGGACTGTTGATGGAGATTGTGTTGAATCTGCAGATCAATAGGGGGAGAGTTGACAGCTTAACAATTACTCAGTCTTCCAATCCATGAACACGAGGGTTTTTTTTTTTATTTACTTAGGTCTCTTTTGATTTCATTCGATGATGGTCTGTAGTGGACAGGTCTTCCGCTTCTTTTGTTAAATGTATTTCTTTAAAAAATTTTGTTCACTGTTGATTTATTGGTGAGAATGAGACAGAGCAGGAGTGGGGGAGGGGCAGAGAGGGAGGGAGACCCAGAATCCGAAGCGGGTTCCAGGCTTGGAGCTGTCAGCACAGAGCCCGACGCGGGGCTCGACCCCACCAATGGTGAGATCACGACCTGAGCTGAAGTCTGGTGCTTAAAACGACTGAGCCACCCAGGAGCCCCTTCTTCTTCTTCTTCTTCTTCTTCTTCTTCTTCTTCTTCTTCTTCTTTTTAATTTTTACTGTTTATTTATTTATTTATTTATTTAGAGAGAGAGATCGTAAGTGGGAGAGAGGCAGACAGAGGGAGACAGAATCTGAAGCAGGCTCCAAGCTCTGAGCTGTCAGCACAGAGCCCAATGTGGGGCTCGAACTCATGAACCATGAGATGATGACCTGAGCCGAAGTTGGATGCTTAACTGACTGAGCCACCCAGGCACCCCATTGTTAAATGTATTTTTAACTGTCTTATTACTTTTGATGCTACTGTAAATGGAATGGTTTTCTTAATTTTATTTTTGAATTGTCCATTGCAAGTGAGTAGAAATTCAATTGATGTTTGTACGTGGATCTGTATCTTATGAGATTTCTAAACTCATTTGTTAGGTCTAGTAGCTTTTTGGTGGGTTCTTCATGGCCTTTTCCATGTAAGATTGTGTCGTCTGCCCATAAAGATAGTTTTAACTCTCCCCTTCCAATTTGGATGCCTTTTATGTCCTTTTCTTGTCTAATTGCCTCCTCTAGAATTTTAGTACAATGTTGAATAGAACTGGTGAGAGCAGACTACCTTGTCTTGTGTTCTGACCTTAGGTAGAAGGAATCCAATCCTTCACCATTAAGCATGATGTTGGCTTCGTTTAGAAATTTATCTTGGGGGCGCCTGGGTGGCTCAGTCGGTTAAGCGAATGACTTCAGCTCAGGTCATGATCTCGCGGTCCGTGAGTTCGAGCCCCACGTCGTGCTCTGTGCTGACAGCTCAGAGCCTGGAGCCTGCTTCGGATTCTGTGTCTCCCTCTCGCTCTGCCCTTCCCCCACTCGTGCTCTGTCTCTCTCAAAAATAAACACTAAAGAAAAAATAAAAAAAATTTTATCTTGGTTTTGTGTGGAAAATTCTCTTTTTCTCCCTATTACCTATGCATATACAGGCTATTGAGTTTAGGAAACACTTTTAACTATGTGACTTTGTGCTTGTTCATGATAAGATGACCAAGCAGTGCAGAGAGGGACAAGGCCCAAGCCTTGCAATGCTAAGCATCCCTGTGACGCCTTCCTCACATCACGGACATGTGTAGAGAATGGGACCAGAAACCAGTTTTTTTTCACTCAAAGTGTCATTCTTTCCCCTAACCTTGGCATTAAAGGGTTCCACAATTTTTATGGTCATCTCACAGAAGAGCAAATTTTCAAATTTGAGAAAAATGAGGAAAAAAAATCATTGTCTCATGTATTTTTTTCACCTCTTTGAGGTCTTCCAAAATGGCTTTTAAAAACTCCCATCTCTTTTGAAAATGCTAACACCCACTTTCACAAAACAGCAAACTTTAGCTGCTGAAACTGTACTACCTATTCCAACCCATGAGACACTTGTTTTTAAAAAATTTTTAAGTTTATTTATTTTTGAGAGATGGGGGGGGGGGCAGAGATGGGGAGACAGAGGATCCGAAGCGGGCCTCATGCTGACAGCACAGAGCCCGATGCAAGGCTCGAACTCATAAACTGTGATCACGACCCAGGCCGAGGTCAGACACTTAACCCACGGAGCCACCCAGGCTCCCCTGAGACATTTATTAAAAGAAAAGTATTTTAAAGCTACGTCTTGCAGACCCCAACAAGTCATACTAAATATTCAGTGTGGGTGAAAACTCCCAGAAAAAACCAGGAGATTTTGTTTTCCCCGAAGGGCTTGCACCAGAAGCCATTTCGCTTCTCCAGCCTATTGTCCTAGCAGACTAGCCATGAACTTGTAGGTGGAACAGTTTCTGGTGCTTCCCTCTGGTCCTTCTCTTCTTGTACTTCTAAAGCCTATCTTCCTTCATCTGATTTTTCTTCAACTGTAAAATTGTTGTTCTCTTTGTTCAAGAAAGCAAATACCAGTCTCATTATCCTGCAGTTTTCCCCTTTATAAAAGGACATCAAGGCTAGCCATCATTCAACTCAAGACAATTGCTGCTGTGAGAAAATGTAAGGACCAGACTTGCCAGAGCCTCCGAATCTCTAAGAGAAGTGAGAATACAGATTTTTACTGGTTATGTGGCCATTTATAATTTTTGACAAATTTTAATTTTTCAGTCTGCCAGGGGCCATGTGTAACCTCTAGTCTGGATCCAAATGTCAAAGAGTCAATTATCTTTTAAAGCGATGGTGAAAGGAGGTTAAAAATTCTATATTTACTCATATATTTTCCATCTCAAGTATCCTTCGTTCCTTTGTGTATATCCAGATTTCCATCTGGTAACATTTTCTTTCTGCCTAAAAGACTTCTTTTAACATTTCCTGTCTTGCTGTTCTGCTGGTAATGAATTCCTTCAGCTTTTATATATACACAAAAAAGTCCTTATTTTCAAACATTTTTATTTTGAAAAATTTCAAACATATAGAGAAGTAGAATAAAGAGCTCAATGAATACTCATATACCATTATCTAGATTTAGCAATTGTAATAATTTCACTATCCTTGCTTAATCTAGTTTTGAAATATTTCAAAATAAATTGCATACGTCATAGTTCACTCCTACATATTTTTACACGCATCACTAACAAAAAGGGCATTTTTTTCCTACATAACCATAGTACCATGATCACATCTAACAAAATTAATAATAATTCCCTAATATCCTTTAAAATCTAGGCTGTATTTAAATTTCCCTGATTGTATCCAAAATGCATTTTTATAGCTGGCTTATTCAAACCAGATTCCAATCGAGGGTCATTTGGTGGTTATAATCTAGAATAGTCCTGCTGT
>NW_024420501.1:3604395-3631938 GCF_014898765.1 Herpailurus yagouaroundi
CCCCCGCCCATGTGTGATATTGTGATTTGTAATAAGAAGTATATATTGGGTCTTCATCTCCATTTCTGGCACACAGCTTCTAAAAACCCTTGAGATTTTCAAAGTGGAGAGAGCAAAAAGATGTCTTTTGTTACATTAATAAAGTGACTTTGGGAGAGCACCTAAGGATGGGGACTGGTTGTCATGGGAACCAACCCTGTGACTAGAGGGTTGGAACTTTCAGTCCCATCCCCCATACCTCCAGGGAGGGGGGAGGGACTGAAGGTTGGATCAGTCACCAATGGCCAGTGATTTAATCAATCATGCCTGTGTAATGAAGCCTCCATAAAAACTCAAAAGGACTGTTCCAGAGTTATATCCTTTTATAATAACCTCGTGATCTAGTAAGTAAAACATTTCTCAGAATTCTGAGAGCTGCTCTGGGAAATTAATCAAACCTAAGTTGTGGGTCATGGAAACCTTTGATTTATAGCCAGTTTGTCAAGTACAGGTAACAACTGTGGGGGGAGCGTTGGTCTTGTAGGACTGAACCCTTAACCTGTGGTATCTATTGCTATTTCTGGGTAGACAGTATCAGAATTGAGTTTCATTGTAGCACCGGTTGGTGTTTAGAGAGTGGCTTGTCGGATGTGTTTGGGGGAACCACCCCCCCCCCCCCAGCTGCACTTAGTGAGCAGAACACAAAGACCATGACATTGACTTGTTTCAGATACCAGGTCACCTGTCCTATGGAATGCCCCACTTTCTGAATTTTTCTCACGTGTTGTGTAACTTGTTATTTTATCCTCTGCATTTCATAAAAACTGCATATTAGAACTAGGAGCTTGACCTGGTTCTGGCTAAATATTTTTTTGCACGAATAATTCAGAGGTGATGGTGTATGCATCAGGAGTATGTGCCACAGTAAATGGCACATAAGGCCCACTCTCAGTGATAACAGGATTGAATAGTGGGTTTAGGTGGTGACAGACTAATACTTCCATGGTAATATTTTCTTCCTAGTGATTAACACAGTCCATCAGTGGAGTGATACTTTGGCATCATGGGAATAATCCAGTTTTCCATCAGCTCTTCACCCAGTGGTTTATAAATACATTGGTGATTTTGGCTTGAATCTATTACTTCATTATGGCCAGGAAAATGATTTTTAAAAATTTTTTTAAATTTATTTTTGAGAGAGAGGGAGACAGTGTGTGAGTGGGGGAGGACCAGAGAGAGGGAGACACAGAATCTGAAGCAGGCTCCAGGCTCAGAGCCGTCAGTACAAAACCCCATGCGGGGCTCGAACCCACACACTGTGAGATCATGACCTGACCCGAAGTCAGTCGCCTAACTGACTGAGCCACCCAGGCGCCCCCAAATTATGATTTTTGAAAATTTCTATCATTCCTTCTTCAGTTATTGGCTGACGGTCTTCTGAAAGAACTCCTCATTGACTGTGTCTGTTAATTAGCTCACTTTTATCAATATGGGTCTAAATTGCTCAGTAATTTTTGGTCTCAGGAGACCCAGGTGGGGGTAAGCTGGCAGGTGATTACTGGACCAAAGCGAGTCTTTCTCTCTGGTAGTCAGATTGCAACTCGATTACTTTGAGTATGGAAGGGAAGGCTGAGAGCCTTGTAGACAGCATCCTTGATCTGCCTTGATCCTTCCTGTTGGAGACCTCCTGTCAGAAAGATAGATGCCAACTCTGAAGCTGCCCACTGTGCTGAGAGGTGGCCAGCTGGTGTCTTATTTCTTCCCATGCACATGGAAGGACAACCACTTCTTTTCATTCGCCCACCGTGGCTCCGTTTGTTGTAGGCACTATGTAAAGTGCTTTGTGTGTGCTGACTCAAGGAAGAGTCACAACGGCACTCTGAGGTAACTATTATTTCCATTTTAGAGATGAGGTAATTGGGGCTCTGATCGTCTAATTAACTGCCTAAGTAGCCAGTAAATAGAACTGGGACTCAAACCCAAGTCTGTAAGGCCCCAAAGTCTATGCTCTTGAGTAATTGAGTCTATAAGATTTGGGGGAACGAAACGGCCATGACAAGAGAACCAAGTCCATACTTGTTTCTTTTTTATTTAAAATTGTTAATTTTTTTTTTTTTTTGAGAGAGAGAGAGAGAGAGAGAGAGAATCCAAAGCAGGGTCCAGGCTCTGAGCTGTCAGCACAGAGCCCCACACGGGGTTCAAACTCACGAACTGTGAGGTCATGACTTGAGCCAAAGTCGGATGCTCAACCGACTGAGCCACCCAGGTGCCCTTTGTTTCTTTTATAAAAATAAATTTATTATTAAAGTGTAGTTGACATACAATATTCATTTCTTTAAAAATGTTTTTAATGTTTACTTATTTTTGAGAGAGAAAGAGGAACAAGCTCGAGTGGGGGAGAGACAGGGGGACAGAGGATCCCAGGCGGGCTCTGTGCTGACAGCAGAGAGCCTGATGGGGGCTTGAACCCACAAACTATGAGGTCATGACCTGAGCCAAAGTCAGACTCTTAACCGACCCAACCACCCAGGTGCCCCTGCGATGTCATATTAGTTTTTAGGTGCACACTTGTTTCTTTTGAGGGAAGTTCACTGGCTCTGTAAGGAGGACTCATTGCAGAGGTAGTTTCTTGGGAAAGAACGTGGACCAATCAAGGGAGCCAGCAACTGGATCTTCGTTATATTTTTAGGACGTTTCGCTGCGAGAGCAAACCAGTTCAGATTCCTTTAGGTCAAAATGGACATCAGAATTCATGGAACAGTTTGAACAGCCCACCCATAGGAATAACTGGATCCAGAGAACTTGAGTACAAACGAGACCCTCTGTCGTTAATCTAGACCGCGGTGCGTGGTCAGTCTCAGCCTCTCTGGTTGTGCACTTCCTCCTCCTGACAGAAACCATGGCTGTTGTGAGTGTGCTAGACAATTACATCTTATGATTTTGACTGATTTGCTCCTCGGTTCTGGCTTTAAAAGTTTTTAAGGAAGGGCCCTGCTTGATCCAGCTTGGCAGAAGTCTACACCCACGTGGGGTCATGTTAGATTGTTGCGATTTCCATGGGACCTACGTGTTTAGATTAAGGGGAGGAGTGGTTCTCCAAATATGAGTTGGGGGTTACTGGTCCTAGAAGGCAGGGTACTGCTTAAAAATAAATAGTAACTGAGGTCAAAGGGAAAAAAGCCAGCCTTCTTGGGCAAAGAGATGACAGAGACGCCTCTCTTTGTGTCACGTGACTGCAGAAGGGGAAGGAGTGAGTGTCGTGCTAAGAAACTACAGGCCAAGCCATATCTTCACCCATGGGACCCGAGAGGTTGTTTCATTCTCCCAATAGTCCCAGTTTGGTAAGCGAGGTCATCATTATTTTCGTTTAGCAGATGAAGAAGTTGAGACTTCAGATTTTTAGTGTTTTTAAGACTTCTTCAGTTTTTAAGTGACTTGCTTCAATTCATGCCACCACCAAGTGGGGCAAGTGGGATTTGAATGCAACTCCGTATACACTATGTGCTCAGTCGCATCCCTAAAGTGTGCTCTGAATGAATCAGTGAGTTTCTGGCCTGGGGCAACTTACCTCTGCTCTAAATGCGACTTTACTCCCTACTTGTGTGCTTTTTAGTAAGGAGCGTGAAGTTTGAGATGCAGACCTCTCTTTTCTTGTAGGAGTACCGTGTTGGCCATGAAAGGCACCTCTCAGATCTCTGACTTCAAGGAGCCTGGTTGAATGATGATCTCAGTGGCCGAGCTCTGTAATCTTCCACTGCATTTGCATCAGACCAATTTTCCCATGAGCTGCTCCCGGCCAGTGACTGAGGACATCAAGGACACTAAAGCAGGCCACTTTTGGGAGACACAGAACTCCTCTAAAGGGTGACTTTGGCTCAGGGACTTTCTGTTGGTCTTGCTGAAATTTTCCTAGAACGGTACTGCAGCGTAAGACTTTTCATGCCCGACCTTCCTTCCTTCCCTCTCTCCTCCACAGACTTAGGTCCGTATTACTGTCTGAGGGCTCCTGAGCCTCTTCTGGCCCTCTCCATACACACGGTGTCTTTTCCCTCGTGTGTATTTTCTCCAGTAAATCCTTCTTGGTACCTGCTCCTCCTTGGTGGACCCAGATGAACAAGTGCCTATTTCCCGTTGCACTGACATTTCTCCAGGTAAAAAAAAATCTGAGAATACGGTGAAAAGGCGAATCAAATAAATGGATCATGCAAAGAGAAAGATCGACTGCCAGAACGAAACTGTTGAAGAAAGACAAATGGCTAGTTTATTCTGTGCTTTGAGTAACAGTTTTTTCCAGGTGATGGTGCAATTATCATTTGGTTATGGGCACTAAGTTAATATACATATTAGTAACTCCCAACAAATAGTTTCATTAAAACACTTATTTGAAAATTGGAAGAAATGCAATGCGTCTTGCAAGGTTGGCACCAATTCTGGAAATATTAGAGAAGAATGAAGGTCATAACTTTCTAAGTAAGGATATAGAGAATTATTTTTCATGGCTGGAAGAGTCCCACAATAAAAGAGATTCTTTTCTCTACTCTGGGTTAAAGAAAAGTAACTGTGTTTTAGAATTTAAGGCTGGATTCTATATCTGACTATAACTTCTAGGCAGCTGTAAGGTGAGGGTTCGAAAGGAAGATACAACATAACTGTCTGATGATGCATTCGGATAGGATCTGAACACCAGATACTCTACCTACATGAACTGGTAACATTCAGATTTGCAAAGCTTATTATAAGATCACCTTAACATTCTCAGTAGCCACATGTAACAGAGAGACACTTGTTCCCATGGATTTAAGTTTTTAAAAATTCGTAGTAAATGAGATCACAAAATGTTCATTGAGCGCCCTACGGTGTGCGTAGGAGTTTGCAAGGAAGCAGGGATGCGGAGAACAAGACAGATGTTTGTGTGACATTCTTTACTTCTCCATGGCCCTGCTGTGCTATTTCTGTACTTAAGAAAAATGAAAGTTCACAGTAGAAATGTTCAATTAACTGTTAAACACCTTCGCCAATTAAGATATCACTTCCAAATCTGATGGATGAGTTCAAAATATCCAATTCATTCTAATCATCAGGCGGGGGAACAGTCCTACCCTCAAGGAGAAAAGAGCAGATAAACATGTAAATGAACTCACAAATCTTTCAGAAGTACTCTGCCTGCCTGGAATGACCAAATATTAATTCACAAAGTTTTCTGTGTGTTAAATGATGAGCTGGATTATCGTGAGCGATGCGACATGAAATGATAATCTCGTTATGTTTTATTTTGTAGCACATTTAACAAATACTAGATTATAAGCGTAAGACACTGGGGACATAGCTAGAACAAGAAAAACTCTTGGATATTCATCCAGTGTCCTTTTCTACGCGGTGCTTGATTTTCATCCTTAGACTGTCTCTCTCCGTAAGGAGAGTATAATCTCAGAATCCAAGTTATAAATCACCGGTGCCAGAAAATGCTTTCCCTGACATCTAACCCTAGTGGTGACAATGAGGTGACCACATCTGAGGACCTCCACCTACAGGGAGCAGACTTGACCAAGTGTCTCACCTGCTGTGCTGCGAAATGCACCTCCAGGTTTGCCCCAAGGTCATATTTTTCCGGGGTGCTCCCAATCAGCGATTGAAGGCAGCGGGGTCACTAAGGCAGACTTGTTCCTGGGAGGCATGGCTCTTAGTTGATTGTGACTTTGATCTGAGCAGTCCTCGACAACAGCCTTGTGAAACGTCCCTTAGGCTGCATGGCAGTCTAGGGTGCTACTACCCCATCTTTTCTCCCTCTTTTCTTCATTCGTGTTAGACTCGCCTCATGGTCTGATAACTCTTGGCTCCCTCCCTCTTTTCTCTCACACAGGCATTTCCTTTAACATAACCCTTGCTCCCTTAATCCTGTCTTGGCCTCAGCTTTTCAGGAGACTTGAACTAACCCAGTCCTGCCTGCTCTGAGGTATCGCTGCAATTGACCTCATCTCCATCTCGAGGGGACGCTTACTTGTTGTTTTCACATCTGGTTTCCATAGTCTACTGTGATCTCCTGGAAGGCAGGGTTCGTTGTGTCTTATTCATGATTTTATTCTTGGCTTTTAGCGTGTTTTAGGTATATCATCGATGTTCGTTGGGATGAATGCATGAAGACAGAGAAGAGTTGTTAGAACATCTTTCAATCAGAAAGATGTGATTTCAGATCTTGAATTTGCTGCTTTAGGAGCCCTGTGACCTTGAGCAACTAAACTCTGCCTCTCTGTCCTAATCTGCTTTCTGTGTCTATGGATTTGCTGTTCTGTACATTTCACGGAAGTGGAATTGCACAGTTATGTGCCTTATGTATTTGGCTTCTCAGTATGATGCTTTCAGTGCTCACGCATGTGGTAACGTGTCTCACTATTTCATAGGATTTTTATGGCTGAATAGAATTCCATTTTAGGGATAGATCACATTTTGTTTTTTCATTCATAAGTTGATGGGTATTTGAGTTGTTTCTACTTTGGGCTATGATGAATTCATGCTGCTATGATCGTTGGTGTACAAGTTTTTCTGTGAGCATGCGTTTTCAATTCCCTTGAGCGTACAGATATGTAGAAATAGAATTGCTAGGTATATGAGAACTCTACATTTAACTTTTTGAGGAGCCGTCAGTTTTTTTCCCAAAGCAGTTGCACCGTATTACATTCCACTAGGAGTGCCAGTTTCTCCATATCCTTGTCAACATTTGTTATTTTCTGTTTTCTTTAACTATAGCCATAATGGCAGAGATAAAATGGTATCTCAGTGTGGTCTTGATTGGCATTCTCTTAATGACTAATAATGTTGAGCATCTTCTCATGTACTTATTGGCTATTTGTATATGTTCGTTTCAAATCTTTGCCCATTTTTAACTGGGTGTTTAGTCTTTTTATTGTTGACTCGTGTTGTTTATATAGTCTACATACAAATTTTTCTTAAGTCAGATGTATGATATACAAATATTTTATCCCATTCCGTGGGGTGCCTTTTCACTTTCTTTGCACTGTTCTTTGACCTACAAAAGTTTTTAATTTTGATGAAGTCCACTTTATCTGATTTTTCTTTTGTTGCTTGGCTTTGGATGCCGTGTTTAAAACAAAGTTGCCTAATCCAAAGCCCTGAAGATTTATGCCCATGTTTCCTTCTAAGAGTTTTATATATTTAGTTTTTAGATTTGTTTTTTTAAATATTTTTAACGTTTGTTTATTGTTAAGAGAGAGAGAGGGAGAGACAGAGCATGAGTGGGGGAAGGGCAGAGAGCGAGGGAGACACAGAATCCGAAGCAGGCTCCAGGCTCTGAGTTGTCAGCACAGAGCCCAATGTGGGGCTCGAACTCACGGACTGCGAGATCATGACCTGAGCCGAAGTAGGACGCTTAACCGACTGAGCCACCCAGGCGCCCCTAGTTTTTAGATTTAAATCTTTAATCCATTTTGGGTTAATTTTTGTATGTGGTATGAGTCAGAGGCCCAGATTCGTTCTTTTGCATGTGGATATCCAGTTGTTCCAGTACCTTTTGTTGAAAAGACTATTCTTTCCCCATTGAATGGACTTGGCATCCTTGTTGAAAATTGGTTGATCATAGATATGTGGCTTTATTTCTGGGCTCTCTATTCTATGTCACTGATCTGTACATTTATCCTTGCGCCAATACCGCATAGTCTTCATTACTGTCACTTTGTAATAACTTTTGAGATGGGGGATTGTGAGTCTTCCAACTCTGTTCTTCTTTTTCAACATTATTTTGGCCGTTTGGGATGCCTTGCATTTCCATAAGAATGTCATGACCGGCTTGTCCGCCTCTTCAAAAGAGGCACTTGGGATTTTGACAGGGATTTTGTTGACTCGGTAGATCATTTTGGGCAGTATCACCATCTTAACAGCAGTAAGTTTTCCAATCCATGGACAATAGGATGTGTTGCCATTTACTTAGGTCTCCTATAATTTCTGTCAACAAGGTTTCATAGTTTTCGGTGTACGAGTCTTGCATTTATTTTGCTAAATGTATGCCTAAGTATTTTATGCTTTCGGACGCCATTGTAAATGGAATTATTTTCTTAATTTCATTTTGGGTTTTTTATTGCCAGTATATAGAAAGGCAACTAGTTTCTGTATGTTAGTCTTACATCTTGCATAATATTAGTCTCATACCTTGCATAATCTTATATGCATTATGTCATCTGCGAGTAGAGATAGTTTTACATCTTCATTTTCAGTCTGTATGCCTTTTCTCTTCTTTTCTTATCTGATTGCCCTGGCAAGAACTTTTAGTACAACGTGGCAAGGGCAGATATCCTTATCTTGTTCCTGATCTTAGGTGGAAAGAATTCGGTCCTTCACCTGTAAGTATGATGTTAGCTGTGGGTTTTTCATAGTTATCAGTCTGAGGAAGTTTTCTTCTATTCCTAGTTTGTGGAGAGTTTTTATAACGAAAGCGTTTTAGATTTCATCAAAGTTTTTCTTCTATATCTATTGAGACTATTACGTGTTTTTTCTTAATTGATATGATGTATTATGTTGATTGATCTTCATATGTTGACTGAACCTTTCATTTCTGGGACAAACCCCACTTGGTGTATAATCCTTTTTATATGCTGCTGGGTTTTGGTTTCCTGAGGACTTTGCATCTATTTATAAGGGGTATTGGTTTGTAGTTTTCTTTTCTTGTGATCTCTTTACCTGGAACAGATATTAGGGTAATACTGATATTTGTCTTTCTCTAACGTATTTCACTTAACATTATACTCTTTAGCTCCATTCATGTTGTTGCAAATGGCAAGATTCCATTATTTTTAATGGCTGAATAATATTCCATTACACACACACACACACACACACACACATCCATTTATCTAGCTATCTGTCTATCTATCTATCTATCTATCTATATACATATATCCATTTATCAGTCAGTGGACACTGGGGCAGCTTCCATAATTTGGCTATTATAAATAATGCTACAATAAACATAGGGGTGCACGTATCTCTTTCAATTAATGTTTTTGTATTTTGGGGGTAAATATCCAGTAGTGTGATTATTGGATAACAGGGTACATCTGTTTTTAACCTTTTGAGGAACCTCTCCAGTTTTCCACTGGCTGCACCAGTGTGCATTCCCACCGACGGTGCAAAGGTTCCTTTTTGTCCACGTCCTCGCCGACACCTGTTGCTTCTTGCGGTTTTGATTTTGGCCATTCTGGCAGGAGTGAGGCGACATCTCACTGTAGTTTTGCTTTGCGTTTCCCTGATGATGTGTGACACTGAGCACCTTTTCACGTGTCACTTGGCCATCTGGATTTCTGTGGAGAAATGTCTGTTCGCGTCTTCTGCCCATTTTTTAAATTGGATTATTTGTTTTTTGGATGTTGAATTGTCTAAGTTCTTTATATATTTCAGATACTAACACATTATCAGAAATGTCATTTGCAAATATTTCCTCCCATTCCATACATTACCTTTTAGTTTTGTTGATTGTTTCCTTCGCTGCGCAGAAGGTTTTTATCTTGATGTAGTCTCAATAGTTTATTTTTGCTTTTGTTTCTCTAGCCTCAGGTGACACATCTAGAAAAAAGTTAGAGATGTCAGAGATGTCAAAAAAGTTAGACAATGTCAGAGAAATTACTGCCTGTGCTTTCTTCTAAGATTTGTATGATTTCAGGTCTCACATTTAGGTCTTTCATCCATTTTGAATTTATTTTTGTGCATGGGGTTTCTTTCTATGAATGTTGCTGTCCAGATTTCCCAACACCAGTTGTTGAGGAGGCTGTCTTTTCCCCATTGGATATTCTTTCCTGCTTTGTCAAAGATTAATTGACCGTATACTTGTGGGTTTATTTCTGGATTTTCTGTTCTGTTCTATTGATACGTGTGTCTGTTTTGGTGCCAGTACCATACTGTTTTGGCTTGGTAATATAACTTGAAGTCTACAATTGTGAGACTTCCAGCTTTGCTTTTCTTTCTCAAGACTGTTTTGGCTATTCGGCGTCTCTTGTGGTTCCATGGAATTTTAGGATTGTCTGTTCTATTTCTGGAAAAATCCTGTTGGTATTCTGATAGGGACTGCATTAAATGTGTAGATTGTTTTGGGTGGTATAGACATTTTAACAGCAGCTGTTCTTCCAACCCATGATCATGGAGTGTCTTTCCATTTCGTCGTGTCTTCTTCAGTTTTGTTCACCAGTATTTTCTAGTTTTCAGAGTACAGAGCTTTCGCCTCTTTGGTTAGGTTTATTCCTAGGTGTCTTATTATTTTTGGTGCAATTGTAAATGGGATTATTTTCTGTTTTTTAATGTTTATTTATTTTTGAGAGAGAGAGCGAGCAGGGGAGGGCAGAGAGAGAGGGAGACAGAGAATCCAAAGTAGGCTTCAGGCTCTGAGCTGTCAGCACAGAGCTCAATGCAGGGCTTGAACCCATGAAGGGTGAAATCATGACCTGAGCCAAAGTCGGACGCTTAACCAACTGAGCCACCCAGGCAACCCGGGATTGTTTTCTTAATTTCTCTTTCTTCTGTTTTAATTATTAGTGCATAGAAATGCAACATATTTCTGTAGATTGATTTTGTTTCCTATGACTTTACTGAATTTGTTGATCAGTCTTGCAGTTTTTTGGTGGAGTCTTTAGGGATTTCTATATATAGTATCATGTCATCTGCAAATAGTGAAAGTTTTACTTCTTCCTTACCAGTTTGGATGCCTTTTATTTCTTTTTGTTGTCTAACTGCTGAGGCTAGGACTTCCAGTACTATGTTGAATGGAAGCGGTGAGGGTGAACATCCTTATCTTGTTCTTGATCTTCAGGGAGAGACTGTCAGTTTTTCCCCATTGAGGATGATGTTAGCTGTAGGTTTTTCATGTATGGCCCTTGTTATGTTGAGGTATGTTCCCCTGTAACACTACTTTGTTGAGAGTTTTTATCATGAATGGATGTTATACTTTGTCACATGCTTTTTCTCTGTTGAAATGATTATATGGTTCTTATTCTTTCTCTTGTTGATGTGATGTATCACACTGATTGATTTGTGAATATTGAACCTGCAACCCAGGAATAAATCCCTGGTGTTATTTTTTTAAATGTGTTGTTGGATTTGGTTTGTTAGTATTGTGTTGAGGATTTTTGCATCTGTGTTCATTAGGGATATTGACCGGTAGTTCTTTTTTAGTGGTATTTTGAAAGAATGTATATTCTGCTGTTTTAGGAGGGACTGTTCCGAATATTTCTTTTAAATCCATCTGGTCCAATGTGTCATTCAAAGCCATTGTTTCTTTGTTGCTTTTCTGTTTAGATGACCTGTCCCTTGATGTAAGTGAGGTGGTAAAGTCCCCTACTATTATTGTGTTATTATCGATTTGTTCCTTTATGTTTGTTGTTAACTGTTTTATGTATTTGGGTGCTTCATGTTGGGTACATAAATATTTACAGATGTTATATCTTCCTTTGGATTCCCCTGCATGATTATATGGTATCCTTCTTAGTTTCCTGTTACAGTCATTGTTTTAAAGTCTCTTTTGTCCAAAATAATTATTGCTACTCTGGCTTTCTTTGACATTCATTTGCATTATAAATATTTCTCCACCCCCTCACTTTCAATCTGCAGGTATCTTTAGATCTAAAATGAGTCTCTTGTAGGCAGCATATAGATGGGTCTTGCTTTTTTTTTTTTATCCATTCTGACACCCTATGTCTTTTGATTGGAGCATTTAGTCCATTTACATTCAAAATAATTATTGAGACTTATGTATTTATTGCCATTTTTATTACTTGTTTTGGGGTTGTTTCTGAAGATTTATTCTGATCCCTTCTCTTTTTTTTAAGTTTATTTATTTATTTTGAGAGAGAGAGAGAGAGAGAGAGCAAGCACTCAGGGGAGGGGCAGAGAGAGAGAGAGGGACAGAGAGAATCCCAAGCAGGCTCTGCACTGTCAGCATAGAGGCTGACATGGGGCTTGATCTCATGAACCATGAGGTCATGACCTGAGCCTTAATCAAGAATCAGATGCTTAATTGACTGACCCATCCACGTGCCCCTCTCTGATCCCTTCTTGTCTTTCTCTCTTTCATGGTCTGCTGGTTTTCTTTGGTGATATATTTAGATTTCTTTCTCCTTATTCTTTCCATATTTATTAGAGGTTTCTGGTTTCTGGTTACCATTAGGTTTGTATACAACCTCTTCTGCATATAACAGTCTGTGCTAAATTGATGGTTGTTTAAGTTTGAACCCATTCTTTACTCTCTCCTCACATTTTAGGTATATGGTGTCACATTTACATCCTTTTATTTTGTGAGTTCCTTGGCTGAGTCTTTACAGAAATACTCATTTTTTACTGCTTTTGTATTTCCTACATTCATACTGTCATTTTTGGTCTTTCCTTTCCATCCAAAGAGTCCCTTTTAATATTTCTTGCAGGGCTGGTCTAGGGGTCACAAACTCCTTTAGTTTTTGTTTGTCTGGGAAGCTCTTTATGTCTCCTGCTATTTTGAATGATAGCCTTGTTAGGGAAAGTATTCTTGGGGGCAGGTTTTTCCCATTCAGCACTTGGAATATATCATGCCATTCCTTTCTGGCGTGAAAATATTTTGTTAAAAAATCTCCTGCTAGACTTAAGGGTTTTCCCTTGTAAGTTAATGACTTTTTTTTGTCTTGCTGCTTTAAACATTTTTTCTTTATTACTATATTTTCCAAGTTTAATTACAATGTATCTTGATGTGGATCAGCTTTTGTTGATTTTATTGAGGGTTCTCTGTGCCTCCTAGATCTGAATATCTCTTTCTTTTCCCAGATTAGGGAAGTTTTCAGCTATTCTTTCTTCAAATAAATTCTCTGCCCCCCTTTTCTCTCTCTTCTTCTTCTGGGAGTCCTATAATATGAATGTTATTATGTTTGATCGAGTCACTGAGTTCCTTAAGTCTATTCTCGTTTTGCACAATTCTTTTCTCTCTCTTTTGTTCACTTGATTACTTTCCATTACTCTGTCTTCTAGGTCATTAATTCATTCCTCTTACAGCCTGCTGTTCATTCGGTCAAGCATGTTTCTCATTTCATTTACTGAGCCCTTTATTTCTGCTATTTATTATCTCTGTGTTAATAGTCTCAGTGATGTCCTCCACTCATTTCTGAAGTCCAGTGAATATCTTTATGATCATTGCTTTAAATTCTCCGTCAGGAATGTTACTCGTATCTGTTTCGCTTAGGTCTCTGGTCGTGGTCTTGTCCTGTTCTTTCATTTCGGACACATGCCTCTGTCTTCTCCTTTTGTCGAAGACTCTGCCTGTTTCTGTGTTTCGGGAAAGTCTGCTACATCTGCTCTCGAAGGTAATCTGCCTTGCGAAGAAGAGGCCCTGTAGTGTCCTGCAGCGTAGTGGACTGTTGCCGAGGGCCCGGAGCTTCTAGGCGCGTCTCCGCGTGTGCCGTGTGCACTCAGCTGTTGTGTCCTGGCCCTTGATATTTCAGGCCAGTCATCTGCAGAGGCTTTCTTTGCCTGCTGTGGGCAGCGTTTGGTCCCTGGCCTGAATGTGGTGCGTTTCACCTGGGTGTGCTCTTGTCTACTTGTGAAATGAGACCTGTCGCTGCCCCTACTGGAACCGAAGCCTTGCAAAACTCCTGGGGTGGGAAATGCGGTATCGGCAGGGGTTTATGCTGGTCTTCTGGGTGAGGGGCCTGCTGCGCTGGGACTGGGGCAAGAGTCCTGGGCAGGGCAGTTCTTTTGGAGCAAGGCGGGTGGGTGGAGGCGGGACGGGGTCTGGGGTAAGCGTTAGGTAGGGAGTGTTGGCGGTGCACTGGTTTCCACAGGTGGCCCTGTGCTTATGCTGAGGGGTGGGGGAGGGAAATGGCTCCTGCCAGTTCCTTTGTTCCTGCAGGGGTCTCTCCGTGAATGCTGCCTCTTTGGGACACACTGAGATGAGCAACTAACCTCCCCAGGGTATCCCCCAGGCACTCTTCCAATCACTGTTCTCACTGTTCCCAAAATGCCCTGCATTTTCTCCAAGAGCAGCCACAATACCCTCTGAGCTCTCCAAGAGCCAAGCACGCTGACCTTTAAAACTACAGTCTTTTTTTCTTTTTTAATGTTTTATTTTTATTTTTGTGAGAGACCGTGAGCAGGGGAGGGGCAGAGAAAGAGGGAGACAGGGGATCCGGAGTGGGCTCTGTGCACTGACAGCACAGAGCCCGATGTGGGGCTCGAACCCACAAACTGAGAGATCATGACCCGAGTAGAAGCCAGACACTCAACCAACCGAGCCACCTTGGTGCCCCGTAAAACTACAGTCTTTAAGCCCCACTGGTTGCAAGAACTCACAAAATTCGGGCCCTCTTGCTTTCCAAGCAAGCCGTTCGGGTGGATTCGTCTTCCCTGTGCCCCCGCTGTGTGCTAGTCGCTTGCCCTTCTCTGTGACCATGGCCCACTCCCCACTGCATGAGCCACTGTCTGTGTCTCTCCCAAGCTGCATCTCCGCACTTCCTACCTTCTTCTATGTGGCCTTTTCTCTACCTTTGGCTGTGGCCTTTGTTCTGCCAGGCTTCAGACTGATTTCTGGGATGGTTAGGATGATTTGAGAGTAGTCTAGTTGTATTTGTGAGATGAGACAAGTGAGGGTCCTCCTACTCCACTGCCATCTTCCTTTCTCCAAGCATTTTTTTTATTTTTTTTATTTTTTTATTTATTTATTTTTTTAATTTTTTTTCAACGTTTATTTATTTTTGGGACAGAGAGAGACAGAGCATGAACGGGGGAGGGGCAGAGAGAGAGGGAGACACAGAATCGGAAACAGGCTCCAGGCTCTGAGCCATCAGCCCAGAGCCCGACGCGGGGCTCGAACTCCCGGACCGCGAGATCGTGACCTGGCTGAAGTCGGACGCTTAACCGACTGCGCCACCCAGGCGCCCCAGCCAAGCATTTTTTTTTAAAATAGCTTTTCTTCTTCTTCTTCTTCTTCTTCTTCTTCTTCTTCTTCTTCTTCTTCTCCTTCTTTTAAATATAGCTTGGGTTCAAATTGCATCCAGTATTTTGTAGAATAATTTTTAATAGTACAGTATTCAATTTTTTTCTTACATTCCCACATCTCATTGAATTGTGAGTACTTAAAAAATTTTTTTATGTTTATTTATTCTCGAGAGACAGACACAGAGTGCAAGCAGGGGAGGGACAGAGAGAGAGGGAGACACAGAATCGGAAGCAGGCTCCAGGCTCAGAGCTGTCAGCACAGAGCCTGATGCAGGGCTCGAACCCACAAACCACGAGATCATGACCTGAGCTGAAGTTGGACGCTTAACCAGTTGAGCCACCCAGGCGCCCTGAATTGTGACTACTTTAGTCAAAGAATGTTTCCTGCAAGATTTTCAATAGAATATCTTGTTCTTATTAGGAATGCCACAGCAGGCATAAATGTGGGCAATTCCCCAAGTTTGAAATAAAAACCTCAATTGGGATGATAGTTTTAATATATGAGAACCTTGAGTGTCCTTTGGAAATTGAATTGGAAATATAAAGGATTGGCAATTTTTCATACCATTTAAATTGAATATTTTTCTGAGCATTTATAGGCTTCATTTTTTCAGATAAGAACATATTATAACATGTATAACCTTCACCATTTTTAAGTGTACAGTATAGCCATGTTAAATATATTTACATTGCTGTGAAACAGAGCTCCAGAACTTTTTCATTTTGTCGGACTAAATTCTGTACCCGTTAAACAATAGTTCTCCTTTGCTCCCTCTTCCTAGCCCCTGGTAACTAACATCTTACTTTCAGTATCTATGAATTTGACAATTTCACATGCCTTATGTAAGTGGCAGTTTCCAATATTTGTCCTTTTGTGAATGGCCTATTTCACTTGGCATAATGTCCTGAAAATTCATCCATGTTGTAGCATGTGACAGGATTTCCTTCTTTTTTAAGGTTGAATAATATTCCATTGTATGTATATACCATATTTTGTTTATCTATTTATCTGTCAATGAACATTTAGGTTGCTTCCATTTCTTGGCTTTGTGAATAGTACTGTTATGAATAGGGGTTTGCAGGTGTCTCTTTGAAATCCCACTTTAGCCTCTTTTGGACATATATATACCCAGAAGTGGGATTGCTATGTCATATGGTGGTTCTATTGTTAATTTTTTAAAAGTTTATTCTGAGACAGAGAGGGAGAGAGAGCACGCATGTGCACATGGGGGAGGGGCAGAGAGAGAGGGAGAGAATCCCAAGCAGGCTCCATGCTGTCAGCTCAGAGCCCGATATAAGGCTCGAACTCACGAACCATGAGATCATGACCTGAGCCAAAACCAAGAATTGAGTGCTTAACCGACTAAGCCACCCAGGTACCCCTGTATTTTTAATTAAAAAAAATTTTTTTTAACATTTATTTATTTTTGAGACAGAGAGAGACAGAGCATGAACGGGGGAGGGGCAGAGAGAGAGGGAGACACAGAATCTGAGACAGACTCCAGGCTCTGAGCTGTCAGCACAGAGCCTTATGCAGGGCTTGAACTCATGAACTGTGAGATCATGACCTGAGCCGAAGTCAGACGCTTAATCTGCTAAGCCTAATCAGATTATTTTTTGATATATAATTTACATATCATAAAATTCACCAATTTAATAGTTTGTAGTATGTTCACAGTGCTGTGCTACCACCACCACTGTCTTATTCCAGAAGTTCTCTCACCCCCCAAAAAGGAAATCTGAACTTGTTAACAGAAACTCCTTACTTCTCCCATCCTCCCCAGTGGGAAGCAATCACTAATATACTTTATGAATTTTCCAATTCTGGTTATTTCATATAAATGCAATCATATAATATGTGGTCTTATATGAATGACTTCTTTCACTTGGCAAGATGTTTCCAAGGTTCATGTATGTAGAAGCCTGTCTGAGTACCTTATTCTTTTTTATGCCACTAATATTCCATTGTATGGATAGGCCACATTTTGTTTATTCATTTATCATTTGATAGACATTTGGATTGTTTCCAGTTTTGGGCTTTTATGAATAATGCTTCTGTGAACAATTTTATGCAAGACTTTGTGTGAACATGTTTTCAATTCTCTTGAGTATATACTTGGTGGAATCGCTGAGTGGTATAGTAACTCTGTGTTTAAATTTTCAAGGAACTGCCACAACGGTTTCCAAAGTGGTGGCACCATTTGCCACTTTCACCAGCAATGCTTGAAGATTCCCATTTCTCTACATTTTTATCAAAGCTTATGTTTTTTACCTTTTAATTAGAGTTATCCTAGGGTGTTGCAGTGGCGTCTCTTTGTGGTCTTGATTTACATTTCTCTAATGGCTAAAGATGTTGAGCATCTTTTCATGCTTATTGGCCACTTCTATACATTCATTGTGGATGTGTGTGTTTAAATTCTGCTCTAAAATAGAAAGTTTAATTTTAACAAAACTTGGACCAATGTTCTATAGATCTGTGATATAAATGACGTGGATCAGGGACAGAGATTGACTCCCCCACTCCGATGGGACTTTCTACTACTTTTTGGCTCAGCAAATTACTTAAAGTAGCTCACTGTGGTGGGGTGCAGGGAATCAAAGGCTGTGTCCACAGGCAGGCCTGGGTTACATCTTGGTTCCTCCACTTCCAAGCTTTGTGACCTTGGACAATTGAATTAAGGTAGCTAAGTCTCAGTTTCCTCCTGCGCAAAATGGGGACGCTAATAGGACCTGATGTGCAGAGTTGTCCTAAGGATTAAATAGTATAATGTATATAGAGTGCCTGGGTATTTGTTTCCAAGGCAGATGATCATCTACACAGAATATTCTAAAGGACTGACAAAAAAAAAAAAAAACCCTCTTGGAACTAAAAAGTGATTAGCCATAGGATGTAAGGTTAGTACATGAGAGTTATTGCTTTCCTATAGACCAACAATGAACAATTGGAATTAAAAATTAAAAATCAATATCATTTATAGTAGCACCAAAATTCAAATTCTAATATATAAATCTAACAAAATACTTGCAAAATCTTTATGTGCACAACTGCAAAACTCTGCTGAAAGAAATAAAAAATGATCTAAATCAATGGAAGGATAGCTCATGTCCATGGTTTGAAAGAATCAATATTATTAACATGTAATTCTTCTCAACTTGATCTATAGATCCAGTGCAATCCCCCCCCCCCAAATCTCAGCAAACTCTTTGTAGATATCAACAAACTGATTCTAAAGTTTTTATGAAGAGGCAAAAGGTCTAAAACAACCAACAAAATACTGAAGACGAAACAAAGTTGGAGGACTCAGGTTCCTACTGACTTCAAAACTTACTATAAAGCTCCAATAATCAAGATGGTGTGGTATCGATGAAAGGATAGACAAATTGATTAGTGGAACCGAATAGAGAGCTCAGAAATGGACCCACATATAGTCAACTATTCTTGACAAAGGAGCAAAGGCAATTCAATGGTGAAAAGGATAGAGTTGTCCACAAATGGTGCTGGAACAGCTAGACATCTATTAAAAAAAAAGAACCTAGACACAGACCTTACATCTTTCACAAAAATGAACTCAAACTAGATCATAGACCTCAATGGAATATGCCCGGCATGAGGCAGATGCTCCATCAATTGTCACCATGGTTATTTGTAACTGTTCTGATGCTCTGTGGAGTTGACTGGCCAAGAACTTGTGGTGCTCAAGGGAGGCCGAGTGGGCCTTGTAAGAGGACTGGGTTTCCCCCAGTGTGACCAGGGGACCACCTGCATCCAGCGGTCACATGGGGTCTTCCTTGCAAAGGCAAATTCCCAGACCTGATGCAGACTCAGAGGCTCTGTGCTTTTTGTGTTTTGCTGTTTGTGTTTTGTTTTTTCTTCAATAACGCCCTCGGGTGATTTTGCGGCACATTAAGGTTGGAAAACTTGGGGTGTAGAATTTAGGAAAGATAAGGAGTCTGTCACCAGACAGGAACGTGGGTTTGACTTCTGCTCCTGCCCCTTATTCACAGTGTGACCTTAGGCAAGGTCCCCTCCTCTCTGGGCCTCACTTTCTCTTTTGCTAAAAGAGGAGAGTGAGTTAGTGGTTCTTGCCTCCTAGGCTTGTTGGGAGGTTTAAATGAGACAAAGCCCGGCCTTGCGGGTGTTGTCCAGGATCAGCTGAGTTACATCTGAACAGCCGGCCGGTGGAAGGCAGTTGAGTGGGAAAGGGAAACAGAGAACTTGGTTGGCTGGGAAGGAGCTGTGGAGGGGAACCTTGGATAGCCAGAGGGCAGCGAGTGGACCACTCACAGTGTCACAAGACAGTTGGAAGTGACGCTGGCCAATTCAGTGGTTTAGCATGCTTTGGAAGCTGGGTGCCTGCTCTCAGACAGAAATGGCCCTGATAGTGGAGATAGTTGAGGTCTGAGCGGCTGCCTGCTTTCTGTCTTCAGATTATGAAAAGCCAGCCATAGACCATAGCGGTCCCCTATCAAGAATTGGCATTTTTTAAAGTTAGCTTGTTTTTAATGTATGCTCTTGGCTTCTTCAAGATGAGAAAAAAATTCCTGAGCCCCCTCTGCTGGCTGAACTGGAGAAGAGCAGGTGGAGAATTACTGGAATGATCTCTCAAAACATTCACGCTTTGACCTGGACCTACAGACACCTACCATCACAGAAACCGAGAGCCGCATGCACTCACGTGTCCTTACACACAGATCACACACAAAGAGTTGCACGAGCACATACTGACATAGCACACAACCCACATCAGTGCAAGGTGTGACGGTACCCACCTAGGCTGCATGCACACCATTTAGAGCTATGTAACCCTAGCAGGTTTCTTTCCTTTTTTCCCCCTAGACTTACTGAGGGGTGGGTGACAATTTATTTATTTATTTTTTTTAATTTTTTTTAACGTTTATTTATTTTTGAGACAGAGAGAGACAGAGCATGAATGGGGGAGGGGCAGAGAGAGAGGGAGACACAGAATCGGAAGCAGGCTCCAGGCTCTGAGCCATCAGCCCATAGCCCGACGCGGGGCTCGAACTCGCGGACCGCGAGATCGTGACCTGAGCTGAAGTCGGACGCTCAACCGACTGAGCCACCCAGGCGCCCCTGACAATTTAAAATCGTATATATTTAATGGGGCGCCTGGGTGGCTCAGTCGGTTCAGCGTCCAACTGTGGATTTCAGCTCAGGTCATGATCTCACAGTTTGTGAGTCTGAGCCCCACGTCAGGGATCTGCACTGACAGTGCAGAGCCTGGTTGGGGTTCTCTCTCTCCCTCTCTCTCTGCACTTCCCCTGCTTGTGTGCGTGATCTCTCTCTCTCTCAAAATAAGCAAATAAATTAAAAAAACAAAACATTGTAAGTTGAAAATATTGTAAGCCGAAAATTCATTTAATATACCTAATCTCTGAACACTAGCTTAGCCTAGCCCAGGACACTTGCATGAGCCTGTAGTTGGGCCAAATCATCTAACGTGAAGCCTAGTTTATAATCAGATGTTGACTATCTCATGTGATTTATTGAATATTGTGCTCTAAGTGAAAAACAGAGTGATTGTTTGGTACAGAACGGTTGTGAGAACGGATTGCTTACCCTCGCAATAGTGTGGTTGACCGGGAGCTGTGACCCGCTGTGGCTGCCCAGTGCCCAGTGTTCCGAGAGAGGCTTGTCGCCCATATCGCTAGCCCAGGAAAGATACGCATTCAAAATTCCAATTGTGGTTTCTAGGGAATGCATATCACTTTCAAACCACCTTGAAGGTGAAAACTTGTAAACGGAACCATGGTAAGTTGAGGATCATCGGTATGCACACATGTAGGCCCGCAGAGAGAGGCTGATGGGCAGATATGCGCGCACATGCAAATGTGCAGATGCAACCATAGATACGCGCAAATGTCCTAATTCATTCAGCGTAGTTATGTATTTCATAACACTTATTGAGCACACATTACATTATGTGACTGGAGCTCTTCTAGGTACCGGGGATGCAGCATTGAAGAAAACAGAAAAATAATCCTTGGCCTTGTGGATCTGACAGTCTAGTGGGAAAGAAAGACAACCAAGATTAAAAAAAAAAAAATCGCGGGGCGCCTGGGTGGCTCAGTTGGGTAAGCGTCTGCCTCTTGATTTCGGCTCAGGTCGTGATCCCAGGGTCGTGGGATTGAGCTCCGCGTGGGACTTGGTGCTGAGCATGGAGCCTCCTTAAGCTTCTCTCTCTCTCTCCCTTTCCCTCTGGCCCCTCCCCCCACTGTCTGTCTCTCTTTCTCTCTCAAAAAAAAATTAAACAAACAAACTATGGTATATCAATATTCTGGAATGCTACTAGGTGTTAAAAGCAAAGAGGTTATAGTAAAATATACCAAGAAGACAGTTTTTAAATAAAGATCTAAAGGAGAGGAGAGAGTAAGCCAAGGGTGAGGAAGCAGCAAGGTCGAGCACCCTGGGCTGAGAGAGCACCTAGCATGTTCAAGCAATAGCGAGGGGACCATTGTGTCTGGAGTGGGCTGAACCCAAGGGAGAATAGTTGGTGAGTGGTAACGGACCCGATCGTGTAGGTGTTTGTAAGCAGTATAAGGACTTAATACTTTACTCTTAAGATGGAGAACTATGGCAGGATTTGGAACTTAAGAGTGACATGATTTATGTTCGAACAGGATCACTTTGGCTGCTCTTTGAAAACAATCTGAAGCTGCTCAAAAACTGAAGCTCACAAACGAATTAAGAGACTGCTGTGGTCCAGGCAAGACATGATGGTGGGTTGAGCCATGATCAGAGGGGAGGGGGTGAGAGGTGGTAGGATTCTGGCTGTATTTTGAAAGTAAAGCCAGCAGAATCTGCCGACGATCGGGGCAGGGTTGTGAGAGACAGAGGAGTCAAGATGACTGCATTTGGCCTGAGCAACTACAAGTGCGGAGTTCCCGTTAACAGGTGGCGAGTACTATAGAAGGAGCCGGTTTGTGCTAGAAGATTGGAGGTTGGGTTTTGAATGTGTTAAATTTGAGATGCCAATTACATATCCACATGGAGAGAGAGAGAGAGAGAGATCACGCATACACAAGTGTGTGCTTGAGTGTGTACAGTTGGAGTTCGGGGAGGAAGTTTGACCTGGGGATAAACATATTGGTGAATTGTTGGAGAATAGATAGTATTTAAAGGCCCGAGACTGGATCCAGTCACCAAGCAAGTGAGTAGAAATTTAAAAAAAAAGATTCAGGGGCACCTGGGTGGCTCGGTCAGTTGAGCGTCTGACTTCTGCTCAGGTCGTGATCTCGAGTTTGAGCCCCACATTCGGGGCTCTCTGCTGTCAGTGCAGAGACCGGTGCAGATCCTCTGCCCCGCATCCCCGCACCTCCTCCGCTAACGCTCTCTCTCTGAAAAGTAAACATTAAGGGGCACCTGGGTGGCTCAGTCGGTTAAGCGTCTGACTTCGGCTCGGGTCATGATCTCGTAGTGTGTGGGTTCGGGCCCCGCATCGGGCTCTCTGCTGTCAGCATGGAGCCTGGAGCCTGCTTCGGATCCTCCGTCCCCCTCTCTCTCTACCCCTCCCCCACTTGTGTTCTGTCTCTGTCTCTCAAAAATAAATAAACGTTTAAAAAAAAAAAAACTTTAGGAAAAGATTCAAACACTGAGCCCTGGGCAAAGTACAAAGTTAAGTCAGAAGATGAGAGGGAGCTAGGCAAGGAGATGAGAAAGGGAGGCCAGGAAAACAAGAGAAGAGGGAGAGTGGAATGTGGAGTCCCGAAAGGTAAGTGGACAAAGGGTTTCCAGGACTGACCAATTCAGCCACATAATGCTGGTGAGTCAAATAGCATGGGGCACGGGAACCACGTCTTGCGTTTGAAAACGTGGAGGTCGCAGGTGAGCTCGAGAAGTCCGGTTTAGAGTGGAGCGGTGAGAGAGAAAGCCAGCTTGAAATGGACTCAAGAAGAAATGAAGGAAAACAGTGAGTATAGATAACCCCCGAGCAAAGGGATGGCCCAAGAGTTGCAGGGGAAGCGAGGTGGAGGGAGAATTGTTTTTAACTGAGAGCAATCCCGAGGTGCTTGTATGGCGACTGGGACCGTTCAGAATTGCTGGATCCAGCAGAGGGGGGAAAGTTAATGATGGCGAAGAGAAAAGGAGGAATTACTGAAGGCATGGCGTTGAGTGGGTAGAAGGAACGGGACCACATGCGCAGGTGGAGAGATGGACCTCAGCGAGGGGCCTGGAGTGTTCCTCCCTAGTAACAGGAGAGAGAGTAGCACACATGGGCAAAGATGCTGAAAGGCTGTCAGAGAAACAGCAGGCAAAGTCACCAGCTAAGCATAGGGGTGGCTTTTGGAGAAGAAAGCATGCTGTGTTCCTCAAATAGACTTTCAGAATAAATGGATGTAGAGACTGTAATGTGGTTTGAGGTCGAGTTTAACATCCCACCTGAGGTTAACAGCTATGAATTTAAAGGGAAAGCGGAGGGATCATTGTGGTTTCACCCCAGCTCCACAGGTGCCGGCACAGAGGAGGTAAAGCATGGGATTTAACCAAGACCGTTGCTTACCTAAGTGCCACAAAAGATTCTGATGTGTGACCGAAATCATTGAAGCTGAGTGAAGAGGAGGGAGGGCGTCAGATAGGTAGGCAGTGAAAAGGGGGTGGGATCAATGAAATGCAGGTCTCAGTGGCGTCGACGGATTCCGGGAAATGCCGTGTGAAGCCGGATTGAGATGACGAGATAGGAGGTGGTGATCAGAGAGGGTGATTAGGACACTGAGATATAGAAGATTTGCAGTTACCCATCCTGGCCAGGCCTAGGCGTAGTTGATTAAAAACGGCTACACGTTTTTCGCAGCTCCTCCTATCAAACGTGGAGACGGTTTCCCCGTCCCTTGAACCTGGGCCGACCCTGTGACTTGTTTGGACCATGAGAAAGAGGAGGAAGTGATGATGTATGATCTCTGAGCCTCAGCCTCAAGAGGCCCGGCAGCCTCCACTTTGCCTGTTTACTAAGCTGCTCCCGCCACCTGAACACGCACGCGCACACGCACAGAATCGTGAGAAGCCATAAATTGTAGTTGTGTCAGAGCCGCCGAGTTTTGGAATGATTGGTGGCCCAACAACAGAAAACCGACACACGAAATCACCCCTGTGGAAGTGAGCGGCTGCGGTCGGGTCGAGACCGCAACTGCCGGAGGGCCGGAGTTCCAGGAGCCGGGAGGCCCGGCCGTTGGGAGAATCATCTGTGTGTATTCTGCAGTTGCCGGGAATTGAGAAAGGGGTGGTGCTGGAAGGAGTGACGGTGTGCCAGGAGTGAAAAATCTTCAAGAAACGAGTGGGTGTGATCTGCAGCAATATGGGAGACACTTCAGCTGGGTGTTTTGATATGTACATCCAGGCCTATGTAAATATCTGTGTGGATTTTCATACCCGCAAACACACAGATCTGTGTATAGACATCTCAGAGCACGCGTTACAGATCTGTGTGGACACATCCACCAGGCACGAAAATCTGCACCAAAAGCACGCACAGTTATACCCATGAGCCCGCACGCGTGTATGGGTGTGTGCAGGTACCTATGAACTCAGGCCACAGGTGCACAAACACGCACCCGCATAAGAGTACATAGACGCACACAAACATCGCGCACACAAGCATTTAGGCAAATGCACAGACCCACAAACACGTAGACACGCAGTGCCACGTACAGACATACAGAGGCTCTGCTTGCTTCAGAGAGGTGTGCAGAGGACCTGCTTCCACACTCGTAGCACCTGAATGTCTAGATGCGCGCGCTTACCCAGACGTGAGTACGGGCGTGGACGTCGATACTAATGCGTAACCCATAGACCCTTCGCGCGTGCACGCGTGTACCTGAACACTTAAACTCGCCTACAACAGTTATGTCCATATACTCACCGGAATAGAAACGCACGCGCACATACAGATACAGGCACCAACACATTTGTGGCCAAACACAACACATTTTGACCGCACGCATGTGCACACACGCGCTCATGCAAACACACGCACGGGTAGACATACACGTGCTCACAGGCACTTAGAGGCCCCAGTAACACCAAGGCACTCGTGATGCTTTTTTTCATATTTGGAAAGTATTTTTATTTTATTTTATTTAAAGGAATTTTTTAAGTTTGTTCATTTATTTTGAGCGAGAGCGAGCGAGCGTTGCTGTGGGTCAGGGGGAGGGCTGCAGTGAGGGCGGACCGCCGAGCTTGTAGAAATGCGCTGGGGGGCGCCTGGGGGGCGCATTCGGTTAAGCGTCTGACTTCAGCCAGGTCACGATCTCGCGGTCCGTGAGTTCGAGCCCCGCGTCAGGCTCTGGGCTGATGGCTTGGAGCCTGGAGCCTGTTTCCGATTCTGTGTCTCCCTCTCTCTCTGCCCCTCCCCCGTTCATGCTCTGTCTCTCTCTGTCCCAAAAATAAATAAACGTTGAAAAAAAAAATGCGCTGGGACTGGGGGCTGGACAAATAGTGCCTTTAGTGCTTGTGGGTGGCATGGCTTCATGGAGTACAGATTTTGGAGTCTGAGGAGACCTAGTTCAAATCCCAGCTCTCTCACTTACTAGTTGTGTCACCGGGGGTAAGTCATTTTAGTTCTCCAGCTCTCCATTTCCTCATTTGGAAAATGCTAGTAAATAACAGTTGCCTCAGAGGGTTATGGTGTTAATTGAGCTGATGCCTAGAAAGCACTGAGGACGATGTGTTAGTGGGAGTTGTTGTGGGTGTTGGTGTTTGCCCTCCAAACCCTCTCAGCAGCCAGCCAGGAGTTCGGAATCCCCACCATTAGCTCTGTGGGTGACTGACGGCCTGCCTCGTCTTCAGAGATCCCTGGGGGCAGAAAGCAGTGGCCTGAGGGGACCGGTCGTGGGACAGATAAGTATTGTACTTATGGGGTGGGAGAAGGGATGAAGACAGGGCTCAGCAAACTCAGAATAAAGGGGACTTTGTGGGAGGGGCAGGCTAAGTGAGATGCTTCAGTAGAGGCCTTAGGTAACAGGGAGCCTACGACAGAGCTGGGGTTCTCTAAAGCCTCCTTCCAAAGGCCGGCCCGTAGGCTCCCAGCCTTCTTCTGTTCCCGGTGGTGCTGTGGGGGACGGACACTGAAGGGGACAGCTGTCCCTGTCTTACTAATTGTGCCAGGGCCATGGCGGATTAGAACACAGGCCTCTTCCAAGGTCCTCTACCTTTCAAAAAATTTTTGAAAAAAAATGAAGAAAAACACACCTATCATAAAGGTATGGCTCAAAGCATCTTCACAAATAACGTGTCTGGGTGAGCAGCACTCAGATGAAAGAGTCATAAAAGGGCCGCCTGGGTGGCTCCGTCGGTTGAATGTCCAACTTGGGCTCAGGTCATGATCTCATAGTTTGTGGGTTCGAGCCCCGCGTCAGGCTCCGTGCTGACAGCTCGGAGCCTGGAGCCTGCTTGGGATTCTCTGTCTCCCGCTCTCTCTGCCCCTCCTCCACTTGCGCTCTGTCTCACTCTGTCTCTCAAAAATAAATTCATTAATTAATTGTTCCCTTCCAGTCACCATCCCCTAAAGGTAACCACTAGCTTGGTTTCTACCACCATAGAGTTGGTTTTCCTGTTTTCCAATGAGATCATATAGCTCATCCTCTTTCGTGTCTGGCTTCTTTTACTCCAAGGGATGTCTGTGAGGCCCATCCTTATTGTTGCATATATCGGTGCCTTGTTCGTTTTTATTATCGTGTAGTATTCCGCTTTCAAAATGTACTACACTGTGTTTATTCAGTTGAGTAGATACCAGTTTGGAACTATATACTCTGGAATACATACTATGAATGCTCTGGCACATCTTTTGGTGAACATATGCCTGTACCTTATAAGTTACTTATAAATTGTCATCCTTGGGGCGCCTGGGTGGCGCAGTCGGTTGAGCGTCCGACTTCAGCCAGGTCACGATCTCGTGGTCCGTGAGTTCGAGCCCTGCGTCAGGCTCTGGGCTGATGGCTCAGAGCCTGGAGCCTGTTTCCGATTCTGTGTCTCCCTCTCTCTCTGCCCCTCCCCCGTTCATGCTCTGTCTCTCTCTGTCCCCAAAATAAATAAATGTTGAAAAAAAAATTTTTTTTTTAAATTGTCATCCTTTATAAAGACTGCCACCCTCAGTTCGATAGCCTCTAGGCTCCACAAGTGGAGCCTCCAAAATATGGACCTTATCCTGCCCGGGAGACAGGCTTTTTGAAGCCTGCCGAAGGCTGTCACATGGCGCAACTCCAGGGGACGCCGTTTCCATGGATTGTACATGACTTGCACCCCAAGGGCACAATACGATGGGTCCGGTGTCCCCTGGATTTGTGCAGTGGGCAGCCCTCCACCACTTTCTGTCCCATCCATTCTCAGGAACTGAGAGTTGGTTAATTTCACCAAACTCAGAAAGACCTTTTGTCAAAATCTCTTATCCTTAATGTCCTTTTTGATTTGGAATCGTGGGCACAGAATCACAAAAGCCGTGGTTCAATCTAAACCGTGCCAACCACCCATCAGTTAATTCTATGGGAATAACGACAAAGAACCCCAACAATTACAACAGGTGTTTGACTTTGTAGAAACCTAATCATGGAGCTCTTATGTGTGTGTGTGTGTGTGTGTGTGTGTGTGTGTGTGTGTGTGTGTGT
>NW_024420501.1:3631948-3638891 GCF_014898765.1 Herpailurus yagouaroundi
TGTGTGTGTGTGTGTGTGTGTGTGTGTGTGTGTGTGTGTGTGTGTGTGTTTTATACCCATTAACAGGTTGTGCACATGTTAGGTAGACACCTTCCAAAGGTCTCTTCCAACCCCTTTGGCAAATCAGCAAAGGAGAAAAAAGTGGGTTTCAGGAAGGGAATTTTTGTTTAAAAGCACGGCCCTAGCTTCTGTTTCTACCCTAAGATCCAGGGTAGGTGGGTGTGATGTGAAAGTGGGGAGCATGTTCTCTGGAGGCAGCTTGATTAGTCTCTGCCTGGCCAGTTCTGAGCTGGGCAAGTGGCATAGGCTCCCTAGGCCTCAGTTTCTTCTCTGAAATAACTCTTTCCTACATTATGGGTGGGAAGCAAGGGGATAGCAAGGGGACTCCTAACACCAGTGGACAGAGCGGCCTTCTCTACCCATGGCAAAGCAAGGGCAGCAGGCCCAGAAATGGAGTATGGCTGCAGTGGCCTCTGGTCGGGCAGCCCAGCCCAGTGCCCAGCAGGTGGGCAGAGGAGGGAATTCAGGAATTCTTACCTGCCGAATGCAACAGAATGCGTCTTGTTGGGCCATTTAGTGTCTTGAGGGTTTTGCAATTGGACAGAGCACAGGACATGCATCCTTGAGCAAGGTTACAAAGAAACTTCTCCTGAGGACCCAGCAAGGGCTCTGTAGTTAGACAGAACTGAGTTCAAGTCTTGGCTTTGGACTTTTTTTTTTTTTAATTTTTAAAGAATGCTTATTTATTTTGGGTGGGGAGAGGGGGAGAGAGAATGCCCACACAAGTGTTCACAAGGAAAGAAGGGGCAAAGAGAGGGAGAGAGAGAATCCCAAGCAGGCTCTGCGCTGTCAGCAGAGTCCGAGGCGGGGCTCTGTCCCACGAACCATGAGATCCAGACCTGAGCCAGAATTGAGTGGGACGCTCAAGCAACTGGGCCACCCAGGCACCCATGGACTTTTCATCTTACCTTCCTGTTACTTTGACATCTTACCCTCGGAACCTCAGTTTCTTTATCTGGAAATTAGAGAATAATGATTCCTGTCTCACGGAGTTTCTGTTAGGATTAATGAGACCATATATGGAGAAAGGATACCTCTCACCCCGTTTCCTCAAGTGTTTTCAGATCTCTGAGTTTCTGCCTCATACAGTGGTCCTGAACCACATCAGACCCCGTGCCCCCTGGATTAAACCCCTATTTTGTAATGACCTCTTTACTATCTTGAAAATAAGTGCATTGATGAGATGCCCTTTACTACTCAAAGTTTGGTCCATGGACCAGCAGTATCATGTGCATCTCCTGGGATCTTGACGGAAATGCAGAATTTAAGGCCAATCTTAGGCTCACCAAATCAGATTCCATATTTTGATGAGACCCCAAGGTGGTCTGTATGCATAGTAAATTTTGAGACTCATTTTGACAATAGACTTACGCTCGTAATTAAATATAAAGGAACAAAATGCTCTAACTGTAATATAAAGGGACTATAGAAGGAAAGTAATTTTATAAAATGTTTTCCCTCCACAAAGGCCCCCGTGCAGCTACCAGTTGTAATGAAGTTAGACTCAGTTTGAAGGTAACCCCTCTGCCTGCCAAGCTGGTGTGCATCAGTGACCAAAATACCAAAATACCATCAGCGTTATCCTAGTTGGTGATGTTTTGAAATGGTAAGCAGCTTTTTGTAAAGTACTGAACTAGACAAAGTATAGCGCAGTCTTTCCTGGATATGTGCGCCATTGCATTCCTGGAAAACGCAGTGTACGTTAAAACCAATGTATATGTAAGACGAAGTTGGGTTCGGTATCCCAACAGTTATAAAAAGGGTTTCCCACTACATGAAGGCTTATTGGGACCTTCACAAGTCATGTGTGAGACCAGTGGGGAAAGGATAGTTTCTTCAGTGAATCATGTTGGCAAAGCTGGATATCCACATGCAAAAGAACGAAAGTGGACCCCTGTCCTACACCACTCCCCAAAATTAACTCAGAATGGGTTAAAGACTTAAATCTAAGACCGGAAGCCACAAAACTCCTGGAAGAAAATATAGGGAAAAGGCTCCTTGACATTGGTCCTGGCAATGAGTTTTTTGGATATGACACCAAAGTCACAGGTAACATAAGCAAAAATAAAACAGTGTGAATACATCAAATTAAAACACTTCTGCAGAGCAAAGGAAACAATCAACAGAGTCAAAAGGCAACCCAAAGAATGGGAGAACATATTTGTAATAAGCGATATATCTAATAAGGGGTTAACGATATACCTGATAAGGGGTTAAATTCTAAAATACGTAAGGAACTCATACAACTCAATGGCAAAAAGACAATCCGGTTGGAAAATGGGCAAAGAACCTGAATAAACATTTTTCAAAGAAGATATAAAAATGGCCAACAGACACACGAATAGATGTTCAACATCACTCATCATCAGGAGAAATGCCAATCAAAACCACAGTGAGATATCACCTCACACTTGTTAAAATGGCTATTATCAAAAATAGAAGAGGTAACCAGCGCTGGCATGGGTGTGGGGGAAGGGGAACCCTCCCGCACTGTTGGTGGGAATGTAAATTGGAAGAGCCACTGTGGAAAACAGTATGGAGGTTCCTTGAAAATTAGAGATGGCACTACCACGTGATCCAGCAATCCCATGACTGACTATATATATAAAGGAAATGAAATCAGTACCTTGAAATGCTACCCACACCCCTACTTTCACTGCAGCATTATTCACAATAGCCAAGACCTGGAAACAGCTTAAATGTCTGTCAGTGGTAGAATGGATAAAGAAGATTATACAGTGGATTATTATTCAGCCATAAAAAAGGACATCTTGCCATTTGGGGCAAGCTGCACCAGGAGGGCATTATGCTAAGGGAAGTAAGTCAGACAAAGACAAATATTGTATAATCTCACTTGTCTGTGGAATCTTAAAAAAAGTCGAGCTCATAGAAACAGAGAATAGAGTGGTGATTACCATGGGCTGAGGGGTGGGGGAAATGGGGAGATGTTGGTCACAGGGTACAAACTTCCAGTTATAACATGAATAAGTTCTAGGAATGTAATATACAGCCTGGTGGCTGTAGTTAATGACACTGAATTGTGTGCTTGAGATGTGCTGAGAGCAGATTTTAAGTGCTCTTATAAAAAAAAGGGGGGGGTAACTATGTAAGGTGATGGATACAGGAACTCAGTTGTGGTGACCATTTCACAATGTGTACATATATCGAATCACCACGTTTGTACACTTTGGATATATATAGTTTTATTTGTGAATGATTCCTTAATAAATCCAGGGTTGAAAAAGGTCATGTGTGATGTGGGGCACTTCTCTGTCACTTGAGGTTGTGTCTCGCCTCCTGGTGTCCCACTACTAAATGCCAGTAGTGACTCACTCAGTCACTGTAACAATCAAAAGTGCCCTCCTGTTTTTCTGGTAAATGTCCCCTAGGGGCTGGCAGTGCCCTCATGAGAACCAAGCACATCTAAAACTGTAGAAGCCTAGCGTGTCAGAGTGGAGTGGTGTCTCAGGGAGACTCCTGACCAGTCCCTTGACTTGCGAGATGGGAACACTTAAGCCCCTTTCTTTTTTTTTTCAACGTTTATTTATTTTTGGGACAGAGAGAGACAGAGCATGAACGGGGGAGGGGCAGAGAGAGGGAGACACAGAATCGGAAACAGGCTCCAGGCTCTGAGCCATCAGCCCAGAGCCCGACGCGGGGCTCGAACTCACGGACCGCGAGATCGTGACCTGGCTGAAGTCGGACGCTTAACCGACTGCGCCACCCAGGCGCCCCTATTTAATGCTTCTTCTCAGCTTTGTGTCATATGTTGAATAAAGATAGATATTTTGTGTGTTTCAAGTAAGTTTCGCTTACTTGATTTACAAATGAGGAAACCGAGGTTCAGAGAATGGATGAGACTTGCTTGACAGATTAATTTGCTGAGGTCCCTGCTCTGATAGGGTGCTCTGTAGGTCCTTATAGTTTAAATAAAGTTGTTAATGATTCATTTCTTCTCATTTCCTTCTCTTTTCCAGGTATATATTGTCTTTTCCTTTGACCATATCCAAAGGTACCCAAAACGATGGTGCAAATGTTGAAAACTAACATTTCTGCAATTAAATATGCCAAATCTTAAAAAAAATTTTTTTTTGGTGTTTGGGGCACCTGGGTGGCTCAGTCGGTTAAGCGTCTGACTTCGGCTCAGGTCAGGATCTCGTGGTCTGTGAGTTGGAGCCCCGTGTCGGGCTCTGTGCTAACAGCTCAGAGCCTGGAGCCTGCCTCGGATTCTGTGTTTCCCTCTCTCTCTGCCCCTCCCGTGCTTGTGCTCAAAAATAAAATAAACGTCTCCTTCTGTCTCAAAAATAAAATAAACGTTAAAAAAACTTTTTTAGTGTTTATTTTATTTTTGAGAGATAGAGTGAGTGTGAGCAGGGGAGGGGCAGACACAGGATCTGAAGCAGTCTCCAGGCTCTGAGCCGCCAGCACAGAGCCCGAAACAGGGCTCGAACTCACGAACCATGAGATCATAACCTGAGCCAAAGCCGGCGCTTAACTGACTGAGCCACCCAGGTGCCCCGTGGATATGCCAAATCTTAAGTAGATCCCCTTGCTGTGGGGTTTTGCAGATTGTTCATATCTTATGTAGAAGTGAATTTATTACCAATTTATATCGTCCCAGAGTTTTATGGATCCCTCGAACCAACTTGCACTTGTTTCCGAGTCTTTATGAAGGAAGTTTGCTGATTCACAGCACCATAGAGGGGTCAGATGGGTGTGGGCTTGAGTCGTCGCTTTATCATTTCGCAGCTGTGGGACCTTAGGACAAATGAGTGAACCTCTCTGAACCTCCTTTACCTTATCCGTTAAAATTAAGAATAGGATAACGACTTCCGTTTATTCAGAGTCTCTCCCTTTCCTAAGTAGGCCAGGATGCTTCATACTGCTGAGCCCCTCTGCTTGGCATCCCCTCCCGCCATGATCCCCAAGAACTCCTTATTGTCTTTCAAAGCCCTGCGTGACTCATGCGTCTCTGTGACGGTTCTCTTAACTCCTCCCCTCAGTTACTCCTACTCACTTTGGGATCCCTCAGAATTTTTACCCTTATCTGTCATGCTGAAATGGTCTGTTTACAGGTCTGTCTCTCCCACTGGACTCTGAGCTCCTTGAGAACAGAACTCTGTCTCACTCATCTTTGGATCCTTGGTGCATAACTCAGTGTTGGCTCAGGGTAAGACCTCAATGAGGCTGTATTTGAACATCAGTATCAGTTCCTACGGCCATCACTTTCCTTCCTGGCATCTGTTGTCCAGAACCATGCCAATTGTTATCACACTAAGTCATTTTCCTCCTGCTACTGACTGCTCTTGAATGGTTTCATAGACATCGCTCTGGGCTCCCCAACATGACTAAATTCCACAAGAGCAGGGAATTCTTGTATTTCTTTTTGTGCAGTGCTTAGACACGTAATAAGTTGCCAACCGCCACAAGTTTGATTTTGAAACAGCACTGTGCTGTCGGGATGCCACCATTTCAGTGGCTGTGCATTGACAACAATGTGCCAGAAAAATGGGAATCTGTGCTTTGGTGGAAATTGATCTCCTAGCCTAGGGGATTCTCTCCTCCACTCAGCTAGTGGCAGTAGATTATATCATTAACATATGAGCACCGGCAAAACTGAACTTGCTGGGTATCTGGACTCTTGCCCAATGTTGATTCCATTTGGTGAGCCTAAATGTCGTGGTTACGTAGGCAGTCATTCCATTTTGGAGATTGATACGGACAAAAAGATATCCGAGTATACAGTAAACCATTGAGAGGCCAGTCCTTAGAGCTATTGAGGGATTTGAGCGTTTAATGAATGAGTAGTTTTACAGATTATCGAATCTGAGCATCAAAAGACATTCTAAATCTTTATGCACTTACAAATATTTACAGATCTTTTAAAGATCAAGTCTGTCATTATCAGTCTCTGTGCTGTATATTGTCAATATCCACGGTGACCCCAGAGGAGCCTGTGCTGGCAGGAGTAATGCTGTGGTATGTTCGGCTCTGCCGGATCTCCATAGAAGGGGGCTGGAATGCCTTGCGGAACAATGCCCTGGGCTCCCGAGAGCGAAGAATGAAGGGCAGCCTAGTTTGATAACCACATTAAAGCACTACCAACATCTGTTCAAGCCAAAGACAACACTATCTCTAGGAATTAACCTTCTGAACCACTGAATCATTACCCTCAGCAGAGTGAAAGTTGGACAACAAGAGCCTATTTGTCAGTGGTCCTCCGAGAGACGTGGTAAGCCATATTTTACTGCAAACAGCGTGAGAAGGCCTGGCTCGGCTTTATACATTTGAAACACAGAATATATTTGTGTGGGAAACAAGCAGACAATGAATGTAAATAAACTTTGGATGATACCTTGCAACTTTCAGCGTTTATCCGGCTCGGGAGCAAATGGACCGTGGAGCATTGCCCCAGAGAATAGAATTTCCTGGATTTGTACTTAAATGTTTCCTTCTTATTTTAATGAAACACTGGGTATCAATGGTAAGAGTATTTACAATGTGCGAGATGCACTTCATACTTGCACTAATAGACACAAAATCCAACCCTTTGCTGGTATAATTCACTATACATGTAAAAATAACCCGTTGGATGGACTTTGTGCAGCTGCATCAGATGGAGAGGGGAGGCAGGGAGGATGGAAGGGGAAAATCTAATGAGAAAACATTTTAGAATGGAAGCAAATGTAGAAAGCCTGTCATCAAGACGTTAGAAGACTCTGGAATTTGGAGTTGTGTCTCTTGTAATAAAGACTGGCTGCGGCTTCTTCTATGATAGGTTTTAAGCCTTGTCCACACTAATTGAAAAATCCATGTCTAGCTTTTTATTTTCTGATGTACTCGCAACTGCAGTGAGCCATCGTTAACAGACATGAGTTATATA
>NW_024420501.1:3639291-3664472 GCF_014898765.1 Herpailurus yagouaroundi
ATACATATATATACATATACATATACATATACATATACATATACATATACATATATATGTATATGTAATCTCTCTGCCCAACATGGGGCTTGAACTCACAACCCTGAGATCGAGATCGAGAGTCATATGCTCTACAACTGGGCCAGCCAGGCGCCCCAATGGACATGAGGCTTTTATGCCAAATATGCCTCAGAAAAATGAGATTAAATTGATTAGTTTAATCTTTGACCTTAGATTAGTGCCTGAGACATGCGTATTTTATTTTGCACTTATAGAGTACTTCCTATGCACTATTTTTAAAATTTATTTATTTATCTGCTTGCTTATTTATTTTACTATGCATGATTTTGAAAGAAACATGTTAATACTGTATGGTAACTGGGGCGCCTGGGTGGCATTAAGCATTAAGTGTCTGACTCTTGGTTTCAGCTTAGGTCATGATCTCACGGTTCATGGGCTCGAGCCCCACGTCGGGCTCCATGCTGACAGTGCAGAGCCTGCTTGGGATTCTCTCTCTTCCTCTCTCTCTGCCCCTCCCCTGCTTGCTCTCTGTCTCAAAATAAATAAATAGACTTAAGAGATACTGTATGGTCACTGACATCTGTAATTGCTATAAAAGTATTCCCATTTTTTGATGATTCAAAGTATGTAGACTATCCACGTATAGTCTGTATAACATATGAAGACTATGCAAGTATATAGATCATATGTAAAGTATGTATATATGCATTTATAAACTACATAACATATATACAGAGGTTGTAGACTACAGTAAGGCATAGAGAAATAGGGTTATGGCTAACTGTACACCCCTTCCTAGAAGTCATGAAGTCTGTAATATTGGGGACGGGTGAGTGGCATGGGATCTTTGAGTCAGTAGAAAATAGCGTGAGACTATTTGGGTCTGGACAGAGAAGGCTGCATCGGGAAATGCCAGCCTTGCAACCACGCAAGAGGACCCCCTCATAAAAGTATGGAGGAAGAGTTCTGCTCTAGTTCTAGCCTCTCAGTTTGCTCTGGATAGCAGATTGTAATGGTAGAAAACATAACTATGGTCTGGGGGGCCTGGAACACAGCAGATATTTAATAAACGTGTGGCAGTGAGTGAGCGAATGAACGAAAACTTTGGACGCAGGACGCACTCGCCCAGCGTTTCTGCCAACATGGACGATGGACTCGGGGTCCCAAGACCCTTCAAGGGGCTTTGTGAGGCCCAAACTATTTTTATGATAATACTAAGACATCAGCTGCATTTTTCGCTGTGTTGACATTTGCACGGATCAAGACGGAGGCACAAAGCTGCGCTAGCAGTCCTTGTACACTTTGCCACCACTCACGGGGGGCGGGGGCGGGAATCCAGTCGTAGGAATGTCCTTGATGAAACAGTAAAAAAATATAAATATTCATTTTATTAAATTTCGACTCTTGAGTACTGGTATGCAGAAAACACTCGCGCAGTTGTTTGAATTACACGCTGAATTAGCTGCTTTCTCTCCCATGGAAGACCATGGTTTTTTTTTACTTAAAAGCACAACTGGCAAAAAAACTACGGTTATTCCGACTTGGGTATTTGGCAGATATTTTCTCAAAAATGGACAAAGTAAGTCTGTCAGTACCAGGAAAACCAGCTGACACTATTTGATGCCAGCGATGAAATTTGAGCTTTCAAGCCAAATTAGAAGTTTGGGAAAACTTGTGTCCACCACTGTGAGCTTGACAGGTTCCCAGTAGTGAAAGAGTTTTCTGATGCTACTGGCAATATTAACAAATGTGATTTTTCTTTTGAATATTGTATAATTAAAAGTGTAAATATTTGGAAGATCTTCACAACTCGGAAATCCGTATTTTTGAAATGATCATGTACGATATTATGACATCATGCACGGGTCAAAGATCAATGCAAAATACAAGATAGATCAATGGACTTTGGGATAATAGGGTATGTAAAGTTCACGGATATGATTCAAACTCTACAGTGCAGGTGACCTTTAAGAAACTATCACTTGCTGAGTTTGGTTTAATATCAAAGAAGAATATCCACAGTTGTCTCAAAAGGTAAGTGAAATGCCGCTCTCTTTTCCCAAAGCATATATTTGTGTGAGACCGGATTTCTTTCATGTACATCAGTGATAACAACATATTGCCACAGATTGAAATCAGAAGCAGATATGGTAACAATGAATTATCTGAGAAAGAAGTAAAGAAAACAATCCATTGATAATAGCATCAAATATAATAAAATACTTAGGAATAAATTTATTTATTTATTTATTTATTTATTTATTTATTTATTTATGGTTTATTTATTTTGAGAGAGAGAGCGGGGGAGGGGCAGGGAGAGAGAGGGAGAGAAAGAGAACCCCAAGCAGGTTCTGCACCATCAACCAGGCTCCACACTGCCAGTGCGGAGCCTGATGCGGGGCTCGAACTCATGAACCGTGAGATCATGACCTGAACCGAAACCAAGAGTCAGACGCTTAACCCACTGAGCCACCCAGAGGCCTCTAAAACACTTAGGAATAAATTTTCAAAAATTTTACTTGACTTTTATTTTTAATTAATTAATTAATTAATTCTTAATTCCAGTATAGTTAACAGTGTTAAATTAGTTTCAGGTGTACAATATAGTGATTCAACAATTCCTCAGTGTTCATTATGGTAAATGTACTCTTAATCCCCTTCACCTATTCCACCCCACCCCCAACTTCCCCTCTGGTAACCATCAGTTTGTTTTCTATAGTTAAGGGTCTTTTCTTTTTCTTTTCTTTTTTTTTTTTTTTAATTTTTAACGTTTATTTATTTTTGAGAGACAGAGACAGAATGTGAGCGGGGGAGGGACAGAGAGAGGGAGACACAGAATCTGATGCAGGCTTCAGGCTCTGAGCTGTCAGCACAGAGCCCGGTGCGGGGCTCGAACTCACAGACTGTGAGATCACGACCTGAACCGAAGTCAGATGCTTAAGTGACTGAGCCACCCAGGTGCCCCTCGTTTGTTTTATTTTTTAATCACGAATCAATTTAACCAAGGAGGTGAAAGATCTGTACACTAAAAGTGATTCGATATTGATTGAAGAAGTTGAAGGAGACACAAATAAAATGGAAATATATTCCGTGTTCACAGATTGGAAGAAGTAATATTGTTAAAATGCCCATACTACCCAAAGCTATCTATAGATATAATGCCATCCCTATCAAATTCCAAAGGCAGTTTTCACAGCCATAAGAAATAAACAATCATAAAATTTGTACAGAACCACAAAAGACCCTGAATAGCGAAAGCAATCCTGAGAAAGAAGAACAAAGCTGGAGGAATGACATTTCCTGATTTCAAACTATATGACACAGCGATAGTAGTAAAAAACAGTACGGCGCTGGCATAAAAACAGACGTACAGATGAATGGAAGAGAATAGAGAGCCTGGAAATAAACCATTATGGTCAACTAATGTTTGCCAAGGAAGCCAAGAATCCTCAAGGGAGAAAGGATAATCTCTTCAATAAATGATACTGGGAAAACTGGATATTCACATGCAAAGACAGGTGGACCCCTGTCTTACAGCACTCACAAAAATTAACTCAAAATGGATTAAAGACTTAAATGTGAGACCCGAATGTAAAACTCCTAGAAGGAAATATAGGGAAAAAGCTCCTTGACATTGGTCTTGGCAATACTCTTTTGGCTATAAGACCAAAACTGCAAGCAACAAAAGCAAAAATAAACAAGTGCAACAACATCAAGCCAAAATAAAAAGCTCTGTACAGCAACAGAAACCATAAGAAAATGAAAAGGCAACCTACAAAATGGCAGAAAATATTTGCAAATCATTTCCCTGGTAAGGGGTTAATATCCAAAATATATAAGTAACTCACACAACTCAATAACAATCCCTCCCCCCAAATAACCTGGTTTTAAAAATGCACAGAGGACTTGAATAGACATTTTTCCAAAGAAGATATACAAATGGCCAACAGGTACAGGAAAACACGATCAATATCACTAAACATCAGGGAAATGCAAATCAGAACCACAATGAGATATCACCTCACACCTGTCAGAACAGCTGTATCAAAAGGACAAGCGATAACGAGCGCTGGGAAGGCTGCGCAGCAAAGGGAGCCCTCCCGCACTGTTGGTGGGAATGTAAATTGATACAGCCACCATGGCAAACAGTATGGAGGTTCTTCCAAAAACCTGGTATGGTATGGTATGGCATGGTATGGCATGGAGGTGCTTCATGGTATGCTATGGAGGTTCTTGAAAAAAATTAAAAATAGAACTACCATATGATCCAGCAATCCCACTTCTGGGTATAGACCCGAAGGAAGTGAAATCAGTATCTTGAAGAGATATCTGCACCCCCATGTTCACTGCAGCGTTATTCCTAATAGCCAAGACATGAGAACAATCTAAATGTCCATCGATGGATGAATGGGTAAAGAATATATATGATATATATATATATACATATATATATACATATATATATAAATCACATATAATATTATTTAATCATGAAAGAGAAGGAAATCTTGCCATTTTTGATGGCTTGGAGGAAGCTGGAGGGCATTATGCTAAGTGAAATAAGCCAGACAGAGAAAGATAAATGCTGTGTGATTTCAGTTACATGTAGAACCTAAAAAAGGTGAACACATAGAAACAGAGAGTAAAATGGTGGTTGCTAGGGGCTGTGAGGTGAGGGAAATGGGGAGAGATTGGTCATGCTCCCAGCTCTAAGATGAGTAAGTTCTAGGTATTCGGTGTATAGCATGGGGACTATAGTTCACAATACTGTATTATATACTTGGCAAGTTGCTATCGGAATACATCTTACATGTTATCACCACACACACACACACACGTGCGCACGCACACACGCGTGCGCACACACAGGTATTTGTGTGAGGTGATGGAGGTGTTAATTCACCTTATTGTGGTAATCCTTTCACAATATGTATGTGCACCAAAGCATCCCATTGTATACCTTCAGTTTACATAATGTTATATGTCAATTATATCTCAATAAAGCTGGAAAAGTAAATAAGTTTCAGAGCAAAGAGAAGCAGATAAGAGAATCCAACTGTTCTGTGTTAAGCCAGGTATTACAGAAATTTACAAAGGGGGGGCCTGGGTGGCTCAGTCAGTTAAGTATCTGACCTTGGCTCAGGTCACGTTCTCCAGTTTGTGGGTTCTAGGCCCCACATCAGGCTCTGCACTGACAGTGTGGAGCCTGCTTGAGATTCTCTCTCTCCCTCTCTCTCTGCCCCTGTCCTGCTTGTACTCTCTCTCTCTCTCTCTCTCTCTCTCTCTCAATAAATAAATAAATAAATAATTAAACAAACAAAAAAACCCTTAAAGAAAGCCACTTTTCTTACTCACTTTTTGCTTTTTAAAATAGGCAATTTTCATAAAATGTGTTAACATATAATATGTTTATTGTTATTTTAAGTAAATTAATAAATGTATTTAAAATTTCCATTTTAACTTCTACTATAGTACCTATAGACATATAACCACACAAACAAAGCCTCTTTGAAGTTGTCAGTAATTGTTAAGAATGTGAAGGAGCCTTGAGACCAAAAAGTTTAATAACTGCTCCAGTCAGTGGTTCTCAAAGGGTGGTCTGGGACCACCAGCATCATGTAGGAACTTGGTAGAAACACTGCCCACTCCAAATCTATTGAATCAGAACCCCTGGGTGAGGCTGCATGCTCTATCTTAGCCAGCCGTCCAGAGGGTTCTGATGCTGACTACACTTTAAGAACCGGCCTTAAAACTTGGACTTGGTCCATGCCAAACCCTGGCCCCGCCTATAGATCAGTGTCCACAGTTACCTTAAGACCTGGTGACTGGGGACCGTAGGGAAGCTGTCTGCCTAAGACAGCTCTTCCTGTCTTGAAGAGCAAGAGCTTCAAGCTTCATTATGCATCCTCTGTGGCCCCTGCCCCATATGTGTTTCTACCACAGTTCTTACCTGAGCTCATTTTCAGAAGCCTGACACCAGAATAAGTATTATAATATTGTTGACATCATCTCTTGCCTTGCTCTGTCTCCATTCCTGACAACTGGACACGGCTGGAGCAAACTCCTGAGGCCGGAGAGCTGCCCAGCATTCTCTCACCTGGCCTTTGGCGGCACCTTTCACACTCTCTGCAGTGCCTTTTTCTACTCCCTCACTGCCCTGCCTTCAAATTCCTAGGCCTCTGAATTATAGCATTGAGTCTTGGCTTTTACCTCATCGAGAAAATGGGTGCACATACTTTCTCGTTTTATACCCAGCTATCTAAGCAAGAAAACTGGGGGTCATCCTTAACTCTTTACTCTCCATCACCCTCCACATCCAGCTGCTGACAAACCCGGCCTATTCTCTTTCCCTCCCACCCATCTACCCCTTCATCCAGTTTTCTTTCCTCCCTCCCTCCTTCCTACGTGAATTACCCAGAATGTATTAGGGAGTCAGCCAACTAAGGTGGTTAAGAACATGGCTTTTGGAGTCAGATTGCCCGAGTTCAAATCCTACCTGTACTAATTTCTTACTGTGTCATTTGGACAAATTTCTTAGCTTCTCTGTACCTCAGTTTCTTCAACTATAAAATAAGGTTATGATAATAATGATACGTACCTTGTAGAATTGTTACAAGACCATTGTAAGATGCTTAGAACAGTGCCTGGCCTATCTGTTTCATTTAACAAGCACTTCTGTATGGCCTGCACAGCTCTAGGTATACGTGTCTAGGGAAATTAACGACCCTCTAGATCAGATCCCAATTGTCTCTCCTGTGGTCTAAAGGCATCTTCTTTTTTTTCAATTTTATTTTTAAATTTTTTAGATCTTTATTTTTGGGGAAAAAAAAGTTACAGAGAGGGAGGGAGGCAAACCATAAGAGACTCTTAAGGACTGAGAACAAACTGAGGGTTGATGGGGGGTGGGGGAGAGGGGAAAGTGGGTGATGGGCATGGAGGAGGGCGCCTGTTGGGATGAGCACTGGGTGTTGTATGGAAACCAATTTGACAATAAATTATATTTAATATAAAAATTATAAACATAATATTATATATATAATTTTTATGTTGTATATATAATTTATATATATATATATATATATAAACATTACAAATTATAAACAAAAAACGCTGTAAAAGAAAAAATATTTTTGAGAGGGAGAGAGAAAGAGAGGGATTGTGAGTGGGGGAGGGGCAGAGAGAGAGAGAGAGAAAGAATCTGAAGCAGGCTTCAGGCTCTGAGCTGTCAGCACAGAGCCCGACGCAGGGCTTGAACCCACGAACGGTGAGATCATGACTTGAGCCAAAGTCAGGTGCTTAGCCGACTGAGCCACCCAGGTGCTCCTGGTCTAATGGCATCTGTGTGTTTACTGGTCTCCCTTGCTCTGGCTCCTTTCAGCCCATTCAGCACCCAGCAGACAGAAGAATCTTTTCTAAATACCAATTGGATCATTTCCTCTTGCCTAAAACCCTTCAAGGGCCCTCCATTGCCTACAGGATAAAGTTCAACCTCTTTGCCATGGTGAACAGCTTCTTCTTCCTGAGTACTTCATGATTTACCCTGGATGACCTAGCCGTACTGGTGCGTGTGCTCCCCTCCCTGTCAAAGTACCTTCCACTTTCGTTGTGCTAATCTCTTTACACACCTGTCTCTGCAAATGGGCTTTGAGATTCTTAAGGGCAAGGACTATATCCTGGTCACATTTGTGTTTCTGGTGCCCAGTTCAGAAACCAGTGAGGAGAGAATGGCTCAGACTGTTGGAACACATGAATGGATAAACAAATGAGTAACCTCTTGAGGCTCCTTCTCCTTAGAAGTCTTTCTCAGAACTTACGTGGGATGTTCTTGCGTATGGATTTTCACGGGCCAGCCCAGACACTGGAAGTTTCCTTATGCACGACTTCTGACCTTGGCTCTGAAAGAGAATCTTCTAAGGAGCCTGTTACAGTGCAGGCCCTTGCGTCCTCTTCCCTGGGAATTATACTTTATAAAGTATGAGGAAGGGCGTGAAATCCAGATTTTAACAACTTCTCCCTGAGTCTGTGATGATCAGTCAAGATTAGGACTCACGGACTTTAGTGAATCCAACTCCCGTTTGGAGTTTTGCCGGTGGGGAAACTAAGGCCTGGAGGTTAAGTGATTTGTTCGATGTTCGTCACATAACCGGTCAGCGGAAGAGCTGGGAGCCGCGATACCGGGGTCCCCACCTCTCATCCACCCGGAGCGACTCCGTTTTTATGTGCTTTACTTGTGGGAGTTCAGCAAAAGAGGGATGTCTTCCATTTTGAATTGAAAAAGGGTGCAGGCTCGAAGGCCCCCTATATTCTAGCACACTCGCTGCCCTTGCTGGAGGGCTCCTCGCACACAGGTGGCAGGGGCGCCATCCGGCCCACCCTGCGTAATGAGCAGGGCGCCTTTTCGGCCAGAGCCAAGCACCGGGCGTTGCACGTAGCAGGAGTAGCCGTGCACGTTCAGAGAACGAATGAATGAAAGCAGCTGGGAAGCGACTGCTCTGGTCGCTCGGCCTGAATAGTCACTTGAGTCAGAATGGTTCCTTACAGGACCAGACCACCTTAACAGACCTCTGTTCCCGAAGGTAAGGAAAGGACAACTCGCACTGACCAGTCGTGTCTACGGGATGTCAAAAGAGCCAGCTAATTTGGTTGATGCAATGAAAAAGCAAGGCCAGCAGTATTGGGCATTCTGCTTCAAAGGAGGCTAAGTGGCTCGGAGCCCTTTCCATTGCTGCACTCTGGCTTGGCGTTATGTACACACAGCTATCCTTTCAGTTTCCACAAAATGGCTTATTTTCATTTCTGGAATGGCAGCCACGTGGGAGCCTCCGGTTGCTGTGGAGAAGGCAGGGACGGGCCCAGCTGGTTGACAGCCGCTGGGCTCCTCCAGCCCTCTGCTTCGCCTTGGCCGCCGTGGGGAGGCGGGAGTCCAAGGTTTTTATAGTTCCTCTCTCGAATCAGTGCCCGCAGACTCTACAGCTATGAACATGCAATTAGTCTTTGTTTGTGCACAAAAGGGAGCTTGACCCTTGGCCGTCTTTGATTGGCATGTACAACCCTTGTAGCTACTTACCTAAGGCCCTCTCCAAGGGGCACAGCGTCTTGTTCCTGCACCTGCCTTCAGTTTTTCTCTTTTGTGACTCGTTTCACATAATATTCGGCCCAACGTGCAGCAAGGTTGCAGGGATGAAGGCATCATGCAGGCACAGTAAGATTTCCTGTTTTTCAGGGAGGCGGGGGAGTAGGTGGGAGGGAGGTTTGAATCGGTAATCTGAGTTTTGGATAATTGCTGAGCCCCCAAACACTTAGCAGGAGCCCAAAGAACTGGTTTTTCTTAATAAATGAACACTTTGCTTGCTTTCAAAAGCAGACCTCCCATGTCACGGAAAACAAGCCGTATGCACAAAGCTTTACATTTCTTTACCGGTTCACCTGCTTTCTTACCCACACAGAAACTTTGTAGTTGTTTTGAAAGACAATTGCCATGAAAGACATGCAATTATTGCGGTCAGAAACTTTCTCTGTAAACCGTGCTTCCCAAGATACTAGAGGAGTGTTTATTAGCAGCCTGAATGAGTTAAATACCGTGGGGATGCATTGCATTTTCAAGAAGTGTTTTCTGGGAGCCCTGCTTGTTCTCGAAATGCTCTCGTTTCTTACTATCCATGCTTCGATGCGCTATGCCGTGCGGGAATAAACTACGCAGCTATGGCACTCGGGGGGGAAATCTCCAAAATACATCGGGTTTGAACTACAAACCATCTCAAACCCCCAAATCTGCACAGAATGTCTGATAAATGGTTCAGAGCGATCTTAGCTGTCTTGTTTGGAGTGGCCATCTAGGTTCGGGCATGGTACTGGCTGCTTTCTACGTTTTTTTTTTCCTCTGCGTCTTCCTTAAACGGCTCTCTACATTGGGGTTTATTGTCTCCATTCAGACAGATGAAGGTACTTGACCGCGTGTGTTCAGTTGCTGAGAGGCAGAGCCGAGATGTGGATTCGTTCCTCCGTGGCAGGGTGCTGAGACATTTTAAAAAACCAAAAACTATGGTAGATTTTACACAGTCCAGACTTTTGTCTTTGAATGTAGTCACCCTGGGTCACTATATATAGTGACTATAGTTGTCTTTGGGATGCTCCTGGTGAGCTGAATCATGTATTGCATGGAAGATCTGCCTCACTCCGTTTTTTTTTTTTTTTTAATTTTTTGGGGCACCTGGATGGCTCAGTCGGTTAAGCGTCCGACTTCAGCTCAGGTCATGATCTCGCTGTCTGTGAGTTCGAGCCCCGCGTCGGGCTCTGCGCTGACAGCTCAGAGCCTGGAACCTCCTTCAATTCTGTGTCTCCTCCTCTCTCTGCCCCTCCCATGCTCATGCTCTCTCTCTGTCTCTCAATAATAAATAAATGTTAAAAAAAATAAAAATTTTTAATGTTTGTTTATTTTTGAGAGACACAGAGTGTGCAGGGGAGGGGCAGGGAGAGAGGGAGACACACAATCGGAAGCAGGATTTTTTTTTAACGTTTTTTTAACGTTTATTTTTGAGAGCGAGAGACAGAGCGCAAGTGAGGAAGGGGCAGAGAGAGAGGGAGACACAGAATCCGAAGCAGGCTGAAGGCTCCGAGCTGTCAGCCCAGAGCCCCACACAGGGCTCGAACTCAGGAACTGTGAGATCATGATCTGAGTGGAAGTCGGACGCTCAACCGACTGAGCCCCCCGGGCGCCCCTGCTCTTCCCTTCTGAATGGACACCTGTGTGTCTGACCTGTACCGTTTTCCTTCTCTAAAAAGAACCTTTAACATTTCTTGCAAGGCAGGTGTACTGGCAACAAAGTCCATCATATTTTGCTTTTCTGAGAAAGTCTATATTCTCCATCACTTTTGAAGGATCATTTCACATGATGCAGAATTCTAAGTTCATGGGTTTTTTTTTTCCTTTTATCCTCATAACAGGATTTTATGCAGTGCCAATGTTTTTTTAATTTTTATGCAGTCCAAGTTATTAATGTTTTATTTTACAGAATGTTCTTTTGGTGTTATGTCTAAGACTCTTCATGTAGCCCCATTTTCCAAAGACACTCTTCTATGTTTTCTGTAAAAATGGTTATAGTTTTATGTTTACATTTATTTATTCTTTTTAAGATTTTTTAACATTTATTCATTTTTGAGAGACAGAGAACAGACAGAGCATGAGTGGGGGAGGGGCAGAGAAAGGGAGACACAGAATCCGAAGCAGGCTCTGGGCTTCGAGCTGTTAGCACAGAGCCCGACGTGGGGCTCGAACCCACGAGCCATGAGATCGTGATCGGAGCCGAAGTCAGACGCTTAGCTGACTGAGCCACCCAGGCGCCCCTGCCTCACTCCATCGTTTACACATCATACTGGTGACCGTCTTGGCGTTGCCTGGTTTGATCATGTACTTTTTCATAAAACCTGATTCCCAGTCACTTTGGGCTCTTTTCAAAAATTGCCAACTCTGATGGCGAGGATTTGCCAAAGTTGAGGACCTTCAGAAGAAAGCGCTTCCGGTTCTAGAGATGATTCTAAAATAAGTGTTTCTAGAATGGCCGCGACAATATGGTTGGCACAGGTGTGCATGCCGTCAGCCTTCCTCTGAATGCATGAGCTCTGATGTGCGTCCTGAGTTTGAATCCTTTCTCCACCAGGTTATTAGTTGCATGCCTTTGGGAAAGTTATTTAAGTGCTCTAATCTTAGTTTTCTTGCCTATAAAGTGAGGATAATAATAGTATGTACCTGAACAGGTTTGTTGTCTGGATTAAATACTAATATGTGCCACTCCCTAGGTACATAGTAAATACTCAGTAGACATTAGTTTCCTATGCTTGCTTCTTCTGCTGAGGTGCTTGGTAAAACGCAGCCTTTCTTTTTATAGTCTGTCATTCATAGAAGGTTAGTGCTAGAAGGACCCTCCCTTTAAGATAATCTTATCCAGTAGGTCTCTTTTCTTTTTTAAAAAATTTGTTTAATGTTTATTTATTTTTGAGAGAGAGAGAGAGAGAGAGAGAGAGAGAAGCACACACACACACACACACACACACACACACACACACACACAGAGCATGAGTTGGGGAGGGGTAGGGAGAGAGGGAGAGGCAGAATCTGAAGCAGCTCCAGGCTCCGAGCTGTCAGCACAGAGCCTAACACGGGGCTTGGTCTCGTGAACCGTGGGAATCATGACCTGAGCCGAAACGGATGCTTAACCCACTGAGCCACCCAGGTGCCCCTGTCTAGTGGTTTTCAGACTTCATTTTAACAGCGGAACCTGCAGTTCAAAGGGACACTTAGATGGAACCGAATTAACTACAACAGCTCAGGTTCAGCTTCTGGTTTAAGTGGCTGGGTCAGGGGCAGGAGGGGGCAGGGCACCAGTGTCTCAGGCTCTGTTTTGCCTCCCCCCTCAGTTTGAATTGCACTGTCACGGGTGAATCCCTCCTTCTCCACCCTTCCAACGTGGTTTTCAAAGGAAGTCCTACCCACACCCTAAAGCTCCACTTAAATGCTAAAATCTCCACAATGCTTCCCCAAAAGGAGCCTGCCAGAATTAATCTCTTCTTTTCCAATTCTCCATTGGCAGGGTGTCTCTATTTAGCAAACTTTGCCATGTCTTAGAGTTATTTTTATCTATACTTTTTAAAAAATATAGCCACATGTATATAACCCTTGGTAAGTGCCAGGAATCATTCTATTTGTATAAATAAACTCATTTAAGCCTCTGTATTACCTATTCCTTATACCAAACTTTTTAGAGGTAGGGCCCCTAAAAGTATCTCTGCGTCCCCCACAGTGGGGGATTTACACATAGGAAGCCCTCAATTACTACTTATTGGATTGTTAAATAAATGGCCAGAGAGAAATCCAAGTCATATTAAGGTCTAGGAAACCAAGGGAAAGATTCCCAATAAAATGTATTCTTTGCTTTTTTGAAGTTGTCCTCTTCATAAGGTAAGTAACTTGAGATCACATGTGCTTGCCTGATTTCTTAAGTAAATATAGCCATTCTAATACTCCTTTGGCTCTTTCTCCATCATTTGAAGGAAAAGGAGTTAGAAAAACTATCTTCCACACAGTTAATACCTGAAAATATGCAAACAATTTGAAAACCTTTAGACCAGGTTCTAAAGCATGCCTACGAGAAAAAGGAGTATGGGTGAATGTTCACAGACATCTGTTTTAGAAAGTCAGCTGAAGAAACTAACATTAGGAACTTTATTTAGAATCACAGAAATGCTGTACTTTATAATGGGGAAGAGTGGGGGGGGGAAATAATTGAAGAAGTCTTAGAAAATATATTGGGTCAAGTTCAAGTGAGGAAAAACAACATAGGGAATAGCAGGAAAATGTAAGAAATCCAAGGCGATCTTTCTTCTGACTTACAAGAGAGAGATTATGTGGCGTAATCAGTAGCCAGTTTCCAAGCATAGTAAGAGAGAAGTTAGAGTAATCAGATGCCACAGTACTTACAAAGGAGAAATTTGTTTTTGAATAATATGCCAGCATTTTAACTCTCACGTGTTTAACTTTTTTTTTTCACGTGTTTAACTTTACATATTGCAGAAGAGTATAAGATTTACAGAAAACATTATTTTGCATTCCATAAATATAAGGAAACTAGAATGCCTAATTTTTTAAAAATGTTTATTTATTTTTGAGACAGGGAGAGAAAGAGAGAGAGAAAGTGGGGGAGGGACAGAGAGAGAGGGAGAGAGAATCCCAAGCAGGCTCTGTGCTGACAGTGCAGAGCCCAACGTGGGGCTCGATCTCATGAACTGTGGGATCGTAACCCGAGCTGAGATCAAAAGTCGGATGCTTAAGCTGTCGAGCCACCCAGGTGCCCTGATGCATAGATTTTTAGCTCATACTTTAGTGCCTCGCAGGGTGTGTTGGTCAAAGGTTGATCATCAGAGATGAGGCCGGTAGGACTTTAGTTGGATGTAAGATATAATATCGACGTTTAGAGGAGTGAGTCCTGCTCTGTTTGTTTTTACAAGGGTTAGTCCTATTATTTCATAATCATTTAATATTCAATTCTTAACTGATGATAAAAGGGAAGAAAGCAGGGCTCTAATGATGGTTGCGATCTCTGACTGTAAGGTCAATGTAGAAATAGTTTTCATGTTGTGGATCTGGGATCAAAACTCAGGCTGGTGCCCATTTAGCTTTGGCCATCATCAAGCCAGAGCTTTGAGGTTTTTCAGTCTTGCGAAACAAGTCTCCAAGAATCAAAGGCTGACAGATTCTGTGCAAACAGGGGTTGGTGTGGGCATTTTTAAGGGAGGGGGCTGGCTTGTGTAACACTGTTGCACAGACTTGAAACTGCTGATCCTGAGGAGATGACAGCTCGAGAAGGAAGAAACTTTGCTTTGAAGGCAGCAAAAAAAGACAAACGGCATGTTTGCTTAATACTCATTCCCGCTAGCAGGAAATGTAACATTGAGAGGAAAAGCATCTAGAGGCAGCAAAACAATTCTCTTTGGATCACATTTTTAAAAATACTGCCAATTGGTCATCCTTCTACAAAGTCTTCTCAAGTGTTCCTGGGCGAAATTCCCCAGAGAAGCCCTTTTTGAATTCTCTGACCTCAATAGTATTCCTGCCCCTCTTGATTTGTCGCGGCAAACGCGAGGGGACATGGTAAGGCAGGATGAGAGAAAGCTCTGTGGTAGACTCTACACTAAATACAGGTTAGCCCAAATCCGGGCTCCAACCCACGACCCTGGGGTCATGACCTGAGCCCAAATCAAGAGTCGGACGGATGCCCAACCGCCGGAGCCACCCAGGCGCCCCATGTTTTACATGCACTTTAGAAACTGTTTCCTTGTATCAAGATACCACTTGTGGTTTGTGGTTCCTCTCCAGAAATGTGACCCCTTGCTACACCAGTGTTCTCACCTGCAGGGTGGCCATACCCTGGTGTGGGAGTGGGATCGCAAGCAATGTCTTCTTACTAATATGTAAGGGTCTGGAGTTTGTGAATGATTGCCTGCTTTAGTGAATTGGACCCAGTTTAATGTTATCCTTCTGAAAACACTACTCTCATTCCCTCGCATTCTGAAATGCTTGCCTGGCTGGGACAGAATGAGGTGGGAACTCGCATCGTCTCGATTAAGCTTCTGGGAGCCAGCTGTGTATTCGAGCATCTTCTGTCCTGTGGCCGTGTGGATATAAGGCTGAGAATGGCCACCTATTTCATTGTTTCTATGAGAAACTCAGATATGAATTGGAGCTCCCTTCCAGGAATGTAACCTCCCCCCAGGCCTGCTCCCTGATCCACTGGGCGGCTTCGGCAACTCCCAGAGAAATTAAGCGAGGGATCACACTAACCACGGGCGATGTTCTTCCTTCAGCTCGACCTCGAGGGGTGAATAACTGAGGCCGTTCATTTGTTCAGTCACTCAACCAACACTTACTGAGTCTTTTCTTTATGTAGCAAAGCCCCACTTCGCAGGAGAGAATTTGCACCTGGTGACACATAAAGGAGAAATTGGATCTTGTAAGTTTGCGAGGAGGGCAAAGCATGAGCAAAGGCAAGGAGGGGGAAATGGAGTTTTCATAGAAGGAAAACAGTCCAGGGTGTTTGAAGGCCAGGGAATTTGGAGAGGTCTTGGGATACGTAGCTGGATAGTTCAGAAGGATCCAGCCGGAGGGCGGAGGGACCTAATTCAGCCGCCGGTAATTAGAACTCGGAAGGGACTGTCGCTGCTGTTTATCATTTGTATTAATCTGTCACAGTCTATCCTCGATAAATCCCTGCTAATACATCTGAATGTGAGTCTTTCTGTCACACGGAGAGATTGTCAGCATGACCGGCCCAGATTTGCCTCCCACACCTCTGGCTCTTGGGTGCTACTTTTTCGGATTTAGAAAGTTGAGATGTGAGTCATGCACCATAAAATATACTCATTTAAAGTGGAGCCTTCATCCCAATCGATTTCCAGAACACTTTCATCAATCCCAAAATAAACTCCGTACTCCTTAGCAGTCACTGTCCAATCCCCGCCTTAGGCAACCGCTGATCAACTCTGTTTCCTTAAAGTTACCCGAATAAATATTTTAAATATCATATAAATGGGATCGTACAATGTGGAGCCTTTCTGCCGGACTTCTTCCACTTATAAGAATCTTTTCAAGGTTCGTCTATGTGATAGCATTCGTCCATGCTTCATTCTGTTATCTGGCAGACTGCTATTCCATTGCATGGATACACTACATTTTCTTTATTTGTCAGCTGATAGACATCTGGGTTGTTTCCACGTTTTTGGCTATCGTGAATAAAGCTGCTATGAACATGCATGTATGAGGTTTTGTGTGGACGTTTGTTGTCATCTATCTTGAGTAACTACTTAGGAGTGGAGTTTCTGGGTCCTATGGTAACTCTATTAACTCTATGTTTAACTTTTGGAGGGACTGCCAACCTGTTTTCCGGAGTGGCAGCCCCATTTCGTGGTCCCACCAGAAATGTATGACGGTTCCCGTTTCTTTTTTCCACATCCTCCCCAACACGTGTTACGACCTTTTTTATATATAAAAAAATAGTATGTCACGGTGATTGTGATTAATATTTTCCTTTTCTGTAAGTTTATTTATTTAAGCAATCTCTACACCCAACGTGGGGCTCAAACTCATGACCGTGAGATCAAGAGTCGCATGCTCTTCTGACTGAGCCAGCCAGGAGCCCCTTGATTGGTATTTTCCTCATGATGTCGAACATATTCATGTGCTTATTGGCCACTTATCTTCTTCTTTGGCAAAATGTCCAGTCAGATATTTGGTTCACCTTTCAGCTGTTTTTGTCTTTTTTTAAATCATTGAGTTATAAGAATTGTTTATATATCCTGGATACTAGATCCTTATCAGATATACAATTTGTAAATATTGTCTCCCATTCTGTGGTCTGTCTTCCCTTTCCTGATGGTATCCTTTGGAGCACAAAGGATTTTAATTTTGACAAGGTCCAATTTCTCTCTCTCTCTCTCTCTCTCTCTCTCTCTTTTTGTTGTTCTTTGCTGCTTGTGGTGATGGAGCTGTCTTAAAGGAAAGAACAACCCATGCAAATGGCCACTGGCCAAAGAGGTTTGCTAGGGGTTGACCTGGCTGGAATATCTTTAATCCTATTACTGGATTTAGATAATTATTTAGTTGCCAACATTTCTGTTATTAACTTGTTGTATATAGGGGGCTTGGACAGGAATGAAAAGACTCTTACCCCCAGGTCTCCATTTTAAATGGCCTCCGGTTGCAGGACTACAGTGGAAACCTGAGGGTTGGGCAAGAGCAAGGGCATTTTGTTGCACTTAACAGAAGCTTTGAACTCAAGGGTTGGTTTCTTTTTTTGATTTTTTTTCTTTTCAAATTTGTATTTAAATTTCAGTTAGTTAACACACAGCGTCGTCTTGGCTTTAGGAGTAGAATCCAGTGATTCATCACTTACATACAACACCCAGTGCTCAAATCACAGCAAGTGCCCTCCTTAATACCCATCATCCATCTAGCCCATCCCCACCCACCTCCTTTCATCACAAGGGTTAATTTCTAATTCACTGTTTAAAACTTTGGACTTCATTTAAAAAAAAAAACTTTATTTATTTTCAGAGAGAGAGCACATGACCAGGGGAGGGGCAGAGAGGGAGGGAGAGAGAGAATCCCAAGCAGGCTCTGCACTGTCAGCGTAGAGCCCAATGTGGGGCTCCATCCCACGAACTGTGAGATCATGACCTGAGCTGAAATCAAGAGTCAATGCTTAACCAACTGAGCCACCCAGGTGCCCCACCTTTGGCCTTGGTTTAAGTAAAATTTGCATTTGAAAATAAAATAAAATGGAGTATTACTCGGCAACCAAAAAGAATGAAATCTTGCCATTTGCAACTACGCGGATGGAACCGCAGGGTATGATGCTAAGCGAAATTAGTCAGAGAAAGACAAGTATCATAGGACTTCACTCCTATGAGGACTTTAAGAGACAAAACAGATGAACAGAAGGGAAGGGAAGCAAAAATAATATACAAACAGGGAGGGAGACCAAACAGAAGAGACTCTTAAATACGGAGAACAAACAGAGGGTTACTGGAGGGGGTGTGGGAGGGGGGATGGGCTAAATGGGGAAGGGGCACTAGGGAATCTAGCCCTGAAATCATTGTTGCACTAGATGCTAACTGACTTGGAGGTAAATTTTTTAAAAATTAAATAAAAAAAAAGAAAGAGGGCCCCACCCACAAGACTGTAAGGAACATTTTAAATTATGAAAGTGGTTAAAAATTGTACACAGTCTAAAAACCGAGAGAAAGCTGTAGGCAAGCAATGTATGGAAGGGTTGAGTCGCTGTATTGTACACCTGAAGCTCACATAACACTGTATGTGAACTGTACTGGAATTACAATTTTTGAAAAAGCGAGTTCATGGTTGTGCTGAGTAGATCTTTGCTAATTTCTGCTGTTGACAATCTCTCTGCCTCTGAGCACTTTGCTCAGAGAGTCCGCTCTCAGAGTTGGTAGGAATCTTGAAAGTCACCTAATCCAACCCCCCACCCCTTTTTCAAATCTCTGCTCTAACAATGAGTGGAATGTGGCAGGGAAAATGCCAGTAAGAAGCATGAGGGGATGGGCGGCTTAAGGATGTTATGCCTGCTTCAGAAACAACAGACACTAAAGAAGGGAGAGAAATGAAGTGGGGAAGGGGGTTGAGCGAGAACAAAATAAATAGGGTTTGTAAAGTCGAAGGAAGAAGTCCAGCTTGTGCGATTTAGTTGTGTCGAAAGGTGTCGTTTTCCCCAATTCCTGCCAGTTACACCCAAGTGGTCCCCTTCTCTGGGGTCCTGTCCCATTTTATAAATCCTGTTCGAGCCGGTCACCATGTTATCGGTGAACATATCCGTGTGTCCTTCTAGATCGGGAGCTCCTGGGGACAAAATAAAAATAAAAACAAAATAAAGCTATGGTCTCACTCAGGCACCTTTCCAAGGCTGACTCTTGGCTTCAATAGCTCCAGATTGGAGATCCCTACCTGGCTTTGACCGGCTCTGTGACTTCCGGAAAGTTATTTAACCCGTGACCTCATATGTAAGATGGGAAGAATTGGACCTTTTCTCTCTCTGACTTTTGAGGATGAGGGCTGGGCAGAGTTCTTGGTGCGTGGCAAATGATTGTTACTGAGATGTGGATTAGCAGGCCTCAAGAAATGCTTGCTGGGATTCTTTGCATGGGGCAGGTAGAAAAGCCCCAAACCCATGAGGCACCCCTCCAGCTCACTGCCCATAGCGTAAAGCTGTCCTCACTTCTTGCGCCTCGGAGTGGCGACTTCCGGACTCTGGTCAGCCGGACTAGCCAAGTTGAGCTGCCTTATTAGTACATGGCCCTGTCGTAATGTGGACCTGTTGGATTGGGTTTACCTGTCCCTTAATCCACGGTGACAGGTTGGGGTTCACCAGTGTTGCATTCCCGCCGCTGCCTGAGGTGGGGACAGGTGGATTTCATCCTAAGGAGTCAGGAGGCAAACCTGTGTTCCCTGTTCCCTTCCAGGGCCTGACAAGGGATAACTTTTACCTCTGGGGTCCTTGGGTGGTTTTTCTCAGACAAAATGGCAGGCTGCCCTGTCATTGGCAACCACGATCGTAATGACGGTTGCCGTCATGAATCATTTCTTCAGTAAATGTATCCGTGCCTACTCTCTGCTAGGTGTGAAGGGGAGAGGAATGACAGAGATATTCTCTTGTCCTGGGAGAGCGGACAGTCTAGTGCAGGAGACCAGGGATTACAAGACAGTGTGGTGAGTGTCGCTGTGGGGGAAGCACACAGGGTGTCATGGGGGCACCGGGGAGGGGCACCCTTCTCATCCTTGGGACCTTCCGGAAACTTCCTGGAGGAAGTACCTCCTAATCTGAATCTTGAAAGGGAAACCAACTTATTAGACAAAACCAAGACTGGGAATTCAGCTGAATTAAAGGAAGAGATGAGTAAAATGTGAGGAGGGGAAGAGAGTGAGATGATGATGATGATAATAATAGCAATTATATTATTATACTATAATGTATTTATAGATAATTATAGATAGATTATTATTAACATCAATATATTATACCATATATTATTAATTATATACATAATATTAATTTATATTATGTTATATATTGTTATATTATTATAGCAGGTAACAATCACATTGCACTTACCGTGCGTCAGTCGCTATTCACTAGTTAACCATTGATAACCAATTTAAATGTCCGAGCAAGAAAGATAATAATTTTAACAGCTACAATTTTATGAGCACATGTTGCACAGCAGGCACTAGACTGAATGCTTTTTATGCATGATCTAATTTTATCTTATCTTATCCCCAGTATATAGATGAGGCAAATGAGCTTCGGAGAGATTTAAGTCATGGGCCCCCAGGCCACATAGATGGCAGATGGCTGGGTTGGGATTTGAACCCTAAGACTGTCTGATTCTCGAACCACTAGGCTACAGAAAGGCAGCTGTTCCCTTTCTGTGCCTGTTGGGCAGACGCCACTGTGGTGAAAAATGATCCCACATTGGCCAAGATTGCCTGGACACTAATTCAGCCTCTTGGAATTCTTTCTGGAATAAGGCAGGTTATAATAAAATCACACACCCCCGAACGGCTCCTGAAGCCAACAGAGGGGTGAAATTTGATTACTCCTGAAGAAGGTTCTTTCTGGGCAAGACTTGAGAGAGTTCAGAAGACGTTATTAGGCAGAATCTCTGCATTTGTGAGAAATTCCGGGGTCCTGCAAGGTCCGTGGTAGAAACGCCGAAGTCCTGCCTAACCGGAGTAAACGGAGCATCACAAATTGGGTTCCGATGCCAGTGGTGATCCCTCTGTACACAAGAGCTCAATCTTCCTTCCAGGCCATCGAAAGCCACTTTCCTCTCCGGCGAAGCTTGTCCCGCTCAAACTCGGTTGCATCTACCTGGCTCGACACTGCGTGTGCAACCTTGATCGTGGCTGGGGCTTCAGCTCCGCTTGCTTTTATGGCTGAATCCTGGCCCTGGCGCCCACACCGGTGAGTGGGGTGACTGCGAGCCCGCCCCTTAACCCCTGAGCTTACTTTCCTCACCTCTCATGGGCAGCTGTTGGTACTCACCAGACCGTCGGGGGCTAGGATGAGGCATGGAGAATGAAACCCGTCAAATAAACACAAAGGGTGATGATTCTTCTCTGTCCATTTGGCTTGTCTCCGGCCTTGATGCTTTTCAATTCATGAAGGACAGGAGACCAAATTTCTCCTGACTTTTGGGAACCTGAGAACGTGACTGTGCTCGTCCTGACGAGCGTGTGCCCAGAGGCCATCTTTGTGCTTCTGGTAAGCTACGTTATTAGGCCCCGGCAGCTGTTTACTTCTTTCATATTATTATGATTTCATTTTGTCGAGTTCCTAGAGAGTGCTTCAACCCCCCGCTCCCCGCTTCCTTTTGAAAATAGTGGCTCTCGGTTGTCCTCTGAGCTCTTAAAGAGTAGTAAAAGCCCCAAGCAGGCCTCAACAGACTGCTTTCACTTGTGCGGGTGAGCACACTAATGGCAGTAATTAATTGCGCGGGGCAGGGCTTTGTAAACTAAGGACAAGTGAGTGAGTCATGGTACACAGGCTGACCCCCTCACCTGGGCAGCCTCTGAGGACACCTGCCTCAGATCATTAAGGCCCCTTGCCCAATTGAGTCTGACTGCCTCTGCTGGTGGGAGGTGAACAAAGCCAAGCATTTACTAGCTGGAGTGCAGGGATGAATAGAATTAGGCCCTTCGGCCAGGCCTGGCCCAGACAGCTGCTCAGGCAAAGGGGTTTCGAATGAACGTGTTTCTATTTAGAGCGTGTATGTTTTGATTGAATCTGAAGAAAAGCATGAGGTGGCTCCTTCTTTGGAAAACAAACTAATTATGCACCCCCGTGTCGTCTGGTGGTCGGAAGCTGGACACGTCCACAACAGCACTTCACGGAAAGAATTTTCTTGCCTGTCGAACGTGAGACTTGTCTGAGGACCACAGCTGGTGCTTTTTCAAAATCACATGGCTGGTGGCTTAAAAGGACCCTGTAGGGAAACGCTGAGCCCAGTACATATTTTTTTTTTTTTTTTAATTCTGAATGACTGCTTCACAATTTTTGTGTTTTGTTACTTTGAATTGGCACATATTGGGTTCTCCCTGGAATTTGGATACAGGCTCCAGTCAGGTGATTTGCTGTTCTGTGTGCGGTCGAAAAGGTTCCAGGAGGGCGAGAGCTGGTGGACCAAGTGACACCCCAAAGCGGTTATTGGACTGAACCATTTGCATTTCCATTCAGGTCATGCTGTCTCGGCCAAGCTGTTGACTTAGCGCTGTTTTGACTTGGGTGGCTTTGACTCTTCCATTCAGGCTTTAGAAACATCATTGAGTTAACAGGCCACACACCAATTCACCCTTCTCCCTCCCTACTCTTCAACCCCTTTGTGTTAGATAAGGAGGCCTTTCCCTGCTACAAAAAGGTAGCAGGCCTAAGTTTCCATGAGCTCTATGCCCCTGGTGCCACCCCCAATTTAGTCTTTGTGCAAGGCTGCTTTTGTTTCCCTCCAAGAATTAAAAGTGAAGTGATACCTCAAATGGATGTTGGTCACAAAGCATTTCAGCCATCCAACGCAGTCCCGCATCCCATTAGATTAACCCTCTTCTTCAGTTCATTGTAAATAAACATCCCCCAACCAAAAAAAAGCTCACCTACCTGAAGAATTGCATTCATGTGGGTTCTGCAGTGGGACTGAAATTCTATGACAATGTCACTGGGTTAATTAATTTAGATTAATGACTCTTGGAGTCCTGTTTTCCTTTGCCTTTCCTATTTGTCACACAGACTGCTGAGCAAGTATTTCCAAATGCCTGAATTTATCAGGTTATCCAGAGTTCTTCCAGGGATGGGTAGTCATCTCAGCCCTAGACCTTTAATTGCACTGCTGTGAATCGTCCTAAGTGAATCACATGTTGGATCCCGACGTGGTGATCCAATATGGACGGACTGTACATTCATATTATTCTGAGAAGAGTTTAGTTTCAGATAAGAGAAATATGTGGATTTTTTTTCCCAAACCTGCAAGAAAAAATTTCCATGGGGTCAACTCAAGGCGCAGGGGGATTCGCTCACTCAATTGAGAAATAAACAAATACAGAGCGCACTTAGCTTACACGTTGGCTGTTACTCCAAAGAGTACAGTGTTCTGACCTGTCCGGGCAGAATCTGGGTTTCAATGAGATGTTCTGGAATTTTGAGGCTGAGAGGCAAAGAAGTTGTTATTCATGATAAACCAACCATCCCCATTAGCTAGTTTTCGTTAACTCTTAGCTAATAGAAAGGCCACACAAATACAATAATTTTTGCTGCCATGAGAAAAATGGGTTTTCTTTTTCTTGTAGGTTAAGCTAATTGTTCAGTCAGTAACATAGTGGAAGCACTTGATGGACATTTAATATATGCTTGATCAGTGTTCCTATTTCTATTCCAGATGGTCCCACCTGCCGCATAGTGTTTCCCACACCTCTTGGTGTATCGAAACGAAACCGTGACTTCTCCCAAGAAGTTATACAAATGGCCGATAAGCGCGTGCAAAGATGCCCAACTTCATTAGTCATAAGGGAAATGTCAATCAAAACCCTAATGGGAGATTGCTTCACACCCACTGGAGTAGCTGTAATCAAAAAGTCAGATAGAGCACGTGTTGGCCAGGATGTGGAGAAGTTGAACCTCTCTTACATCGTGGGCGGGATTGTGAAATGGCGGGATTGTAAAAATAGCCATGGTGGCAAACAGGGTGGCAGGTCTTCAAAACGTTAAACACAGTGCTACCACATAACCCAGAAATTCCGCTTGTAGGTGCATATCCAAGGGAACTGGAAACATAGGTCTACACAAAAACTTGTACTCAAATATTTATAGCGGCATTATTCATAATAGCCAAAAAGTGGGAACACCTCAAATATCCATCAACGGATGAATGGCTAAGTGCAATGTGATATAGCCTTACTGTAGAATATTATTCAGCCATACAATGGAATGAAATACTGATACATGCTGTAATGTGGGTGGATCTTGAAAATATTGTGCTAAGTCGAAGAGGCCAGACACAAAAGGGCACATATTGTAGGATTTCATTTATGTGAAAGGTCTACAAATAGGCACATTCATAAAGACAAAGAGTAGATTCGTATTTTCCAGGGGTTAGGGGAATGGAAAAATTGTGTGTAGGGGGATGATGGCTAAGGGATGTAGAGTTTGTTTTGGGGGGGGGGCGGTAATGAAAATATCTTTTTAAAAATTTTTTAACGTTTATTTATTTTTGAGAGACAGAGAGCGAGAACAAATGGGGGAGGGGCAGAGAGAGAGACACACAGAATCTGAAACAGGCTCCAGGCTCCACGTTGTCAGCAGAGAGCCCGATGCGAGGCTCGAACCCATGAACCGCGAGATCATGATGTGAGCCGAAGTCGGACGCTTAACCAACTGAGCCACCCAGGTGGCCCAGAAAATATTTTAAAATGGGTTGTGATGGGTGCACAACTCTGTGAATATTCTAAAAGCTATTGAATTGTATACTTAATTTTTGTGTAGTGTCTAGTTTTTGTTTAAACTGAATTGTACACTTAATTTTTTTTGAAGTTTATTTATTTTGAGAGAGAGACAGCAGAGAGGGAGAGGGAGAGAGAATTCCAAGCAGGCTCTGCACTGACGGTGCAGAGCCTGACTCGGGGCTCGAACTCATGAACTGTGTGAGATCGTGACCTGAGCTGAAATCAAGAGTCAGATGCTTCACCGATTGAGCCATACAGGTGCCCCCTGAACTGTGAATTGTATCTCAAGAAAGCTGTTAAAAAATTTGAAACCATGATTTTGGACTTAGAAAAAGCAACCTTTTGCCTACCACATTCAAGTCCTGAAGAATAACTAAAATAAGCCCAAAGCAAGACAACGGTATATGATTTTCCTTGACATGGGTACTCAAGGGCTTAAGTGTGTTTGAGTGGCTCAGCATTTCGGGTCCTTTCCCTTAGTCTGCATTCGGACGAAAACAAATGAGCCCCTATTCGTTTTCTAAGCTATACATAACATTCTAGTTGTATTTTGTATTTTTTTTTTAATGTATTTTGTATTTTTAAGTTTTCCAGTTTCTTGGTTAAGGTG
>NW_024420501.1:3664572-3688968 GCF_014898765.1 Herpailurus yagouaroundi
ACATTTCCTTTGAGTGGCAATCAGGTTTGTCAACGCTCTAAGCTGGCAGTGGGACCCACTGAGACTTGCATACTGAGATATTTCATTGGAAAACAAATAACAGTAAAACCTTGGTTTGTGAGCACAATTCGTTCCGGAAACATGCTTGTCATCCAAAGCACTTGTATATCAAAGCGAATTTCCCCATAAGAAATAATGGAAACTCAAATGATTCATTCCATGACCCAAAAATATTCATATAAAAATGATTACAGGGGCGCCTGGGTGGCTCAGTCGGTTGAGTGTCTGACTTCAGTTCAGGTCATGATCTTGCAGTTTGTGAGTTTGAGCCCCGTGTCGGGATCTATGCTGACCGCTCAGAGCCTGGAGCCTGCTTCAGATTCTGTGTCTCCCTCTCTCTCTCTGACCCTCCCCCACTCATGCTCTCTCTCTCTCTCTCTCTCTCTTTCTCAAAAAATGAATAAACATTAAAAAATGATTACAATACTGTAATATTGTAATATAATACAAAATAATAAAGAAAATACAAAAGATAAAGAAAAACAAACAAATTAACCTGCACTTCTCTTTGAAAACCTTCGTGGCTGGTGTGAGGGAGCTGAGAGAGGAGGGTTATTGTGCAGGACGAGTTTCACTATCACTAACGGAATCACTGTTATCTATTGGCTCAATGGAATCTTTTACTTTTCCTGCAAGTTTAACAAGGAACCTGTGGAGTGACACTTGCTTTTGCCTCCTTTTGAGGCTTTTGCAGAAATGTGACATTGCATTGACAGTCACCCACATTCTCGCAGTGAGAGAGAGAGAGAGAGGAATCATTGACTCAGTTGTGATCATGTGACATTCAGCGTCATGTACTACTTGCAAGACATTGCTCATTTATCAAGTTAAAATATATTAGAAATGTTTGCTCGTCTTGCGGAACCCTCGCAGAACAAGTTACTCGCAATCCAAGGTTTGACCGTACTTTCTTCTGGAAGAAGAATCGCCTGCGCTTGTATACCTGCAGATTTAAGCTGATTGGAAATATCAAGCCCTTTTTTTCCCCTTTAGTACCAACCTCTCCTTGCTCGGACAGATGACAGCGGTCCTGTCACTGTGGCACAGAAACTGGAGGGAGAGGTGGACCCAGCCCACCAGCTTCCTTCCCCATAAGGATAGTGGCTACTGTGTTTGAGTTCTTACCGTGCATCATGAATTCCCCAGATGGTTTACATGGATCATTGTTTAATCTTCACAACCTCGAAGTTAGATTTTATTATCATCTCTACTTTACAAATGGTGAAACTTTAGCACATAAGGTCACACATCTACCAAGTCTTGAACCTCAGATTTGATCCCACGTCTATGTGATGCCAGAGTCCCGTCCTGAGCCACAGTAGTATTATTATGCCCCTTAGCCTTTCAGACTATTTAATCAATTTTTTCGATGCATGGGGTTCCTAGGGCTCAATGACAATAGCACTGATTCTCAATGTGGGGGGTGTTTCCGCCCACCCCACCCCCGGGGATGTTTGCAAATATCTGGAGACAATGTTGGTAGTCATGCCTGGGGTTTAAGGTGGGAAATGCTACCTTCAGTTTAGTAGGGAGATGTCAGGGATGTTGCTAATGAGGGCAGCAAGAGAATCAGTAACAGTGTCATGCTGAACCATTTTGGAGCCAGAGACAAAAGGAAAAATCAGAAATGCTGATCCTGCCTTTAGTCAGTCTTGACATTTTGTTCGTTGTGGGTTTTTTGGCATTGATTTCGATTTTAAACTATATGAAAATGTTATTGATCTTCGTTAGTAAGATTTTTGGTGCCCCCTTACATTTTGTGCCCAAGGCAGGTGCCTCGCTATCGTCACTCGCCTCACCCTAGTCCTGGCCGTGCTGCTAAACATCCCACAGTGGACAGGACAGCCCCCGAAACCAAGAATTATCCGGCCCCAAATGGCAGTCTTGCTGAGGTTGAGAAACACCGTCTTGAAGTATTGGAGGGATTTTCCCTACGGAAGGGCAAAGAGAATAAAACGGAAGTGTGAATACTATTACTCCAATCTAGGTACTGCCACACGTTTTATCTCACACAGGTGTTGATCTGTCCTTTGCCGAACCCAACCCAGGAGCCGCTTGGCTGTCCTGCTCCAGCTCAGAGCTGGCCTCTAGCTATTAATTAGGCCACCGAACTGCACATGCACAGGGTCACAGAACAACATGCACCATGTTGCTGCAGCTATACGTGTAGACTGGGTTTTGTTTCCCCCTACGACAAAGGTATGTTTCAGATCCTCTCCTGATAAATTTGGGGGCCGTTTTGCTAAAGATTGTCACCGATGTAACACTTGGAGCTGCCAGGAGACACAATCAGTTGTTGCAATTCAAAGGCTCCCGATTGTCTTTTCTGATGTAATTTAATAATTTGATAAGGAGTGTTAACCTAGTTTTCAGCCACTCAGCCGTTCTTAGCAAAGGCTCCCTGTATTTGTTTTATGCTACTCTGAAAGGTAAATGACATGGTGATGCGTAAAGCTTGGGGGCTTCAAGGGCAGACAGGACTAAGTTCAAATCCTTCCTTCACTATTTAGTAGCTACATCACCTTGGGCAAATTAGTTAACCTCTCTAGGCCTCAGTTTTCAGGGCTGGGAAAGATAGGATTACGTGGCTGGTTGAAGCCTTAAGAGGTGAATGTTAGGTCTCGTCCCCCCTGTGAAAAGTGAATCAGGACAAGTGAATTTTGTTCAAAGGAAAGGCTTCATTGTCCTGATTCTTTAGACCTATAAAGCTTACTTCTCTTTGGAGAAAATAAACTCAATTTCCTCATCTTTAACTGAAATAACAGGAAAACCTATGTCACTTGGAAAGTTCCTAGAAGTTTTCGCCCTGAAAATCCATTAGAACATCTTCCCTCCCACACTTCCCATCGCCTTAAGTCTAGTGAGCTAATTTGTTTCTCCAGTTTTTCCTGAAGTAGATCTTTACCTTACTCCTAGAGCCATCTGGGCTGGTTTAGCTCAGCCAGAACCCAGAGCTAACAAGGCCAAGGTCAGGGCTGGATGCCCATAAGGAGCAGTTCGCTTTGCGCCCCTCTTTGGCCCTCCCCTGCTTCCCTAACCCTACGAGCTGACTTTCCCCCATGTGTTTGCTCCAAGGGGGAGGGGCGAGAAGAAGAGCGTGGCTGTGGACCCTCACTGCCAGCAACGCAGCTGAATGCCTGCGTCTTTGTGCGAAAAGATCTGCACGTGAAAACCAATTCCCCAATTCCCCTGGGCCTTGAGGACAGATGATCAGCACCGATGGCCATATAAAGGCACCGATCACAGTACAGTCTGTAATTATATTCTTTCGAATTTATCCCCTTTTCCTGAACGACCGGCCCCATTGGACAGTGACAGCCGCTTCCTGATGCTCTGACATGGTCCTTGGTTATTTAAGGGCACAGAACCGATGCCTGCTGTTGTCAGCAGCGCTATGGCAAGAACCTGCTGCGAAACTTGCAACCGAGGTTAAACGTTGGGAAGAGATTCTTGTTCGTAGCCTCCCATCACTGTTGCTATGATACATTTGGTGCACTGATTACAAGGCATCAACAAAAAAACCTCCTGATCTGAGGCGGAGACAGTTTTTTCATGTGGTTTTTATCTTCTGCTGCACGTGTGTCTTTTAAAGGGCATTTGCCGGGGCGCCTGGGTGGCTCAGTCGGTTAAGCGGCCGACTTCGGCTCAGGTCACGATCTCGCGGTCCGTGAGTTCGAGCCCCACATCGGGCTCTGGGCTGATGGCTCAGAGCCTGGAGCCTGTTTCCGATTCTGTGTCTCCCTCTCTCTGACCCTCCCCCGTTCATGCTCTGTCTCTCTCTGTCTCAAAAATAAATAAATGTTAAAAAAAATAAGATAAAAAAAAATAAAGGGCATTTGCCAACCCACTACACCTGTATCACAGAACAGCATGTGTCTCCCCATTGGGGTGGTAAACAGAAAATTATCAGCCAAAGGCCTCAGGACAGAGACAGTTTCTTCTAGGTCTTCTTACCTATCCCATTTGTTAGCATCAAAACAGAAATGAAACCGACTGAAATCTTTTCCAAAAGAGCGTCTGATTTGTGCTCAACCGTCTTCAGTGTGAGTGCGTACGGGATACAGACCTTCCACTCCTTGGGAGGTATTTCTGGCAGCACCGTATGGAAAAACAAAAAAAGAAACTATGTTTTGTATAAATACAGTAGTTATATACAGCTCAGGTAGAGAAGCGTCAGAGGGAGGGCTAAGAACATTTTGGGGGCGGAGCTATTTATTATGGAAAATTTTCAACATGTAAAAAAGTGGATTAATATAATGAACCCCCGGTACCAATCACCCAGTTTTCATGACCATGCTTGTTTCATCTCTACCCTAAATTACCCCCCTTCCTAATTATTTTGAAGCAAACTGGAGATACCTCATTTCATCCATAAATACTTTAATAGATATCGCTACAGCATAAAGACTTCAAGAACATTTCAAATAGGTCTGAAAAATAGAAAATCAAGTGATGGGGGAAAATATCTTGAGTAATGTTGGCTCTCCTGGTATCACATTTTTTAAAAAAGTTTATTTTGAGAGAGAGAGAGAGGGAGGAGAGAGAGAGAATCACAAGCAGTCTCTGCCCTGTTAGCACCGAGCCTAATGTGGGGCTCGAACCCACAACCCGTGAGATCGGGACCTGAACCGAAACCAAGAGTCGGACGCCCAAACCGACTGAGCCACCCAGGTGCCCCTGGTATCACAGTTTTTGCATCACAGACTTAAAACCTGAAGAATTGATTGAGGCGGCAGGAAGGGAACAGGATGTTTCGGAGGCCTCAGAGGACTGTCACCCGATGAGGCAAAGATACTGAAATCAAGGTGGGTAGTCCAGAAGAAGACTGCCACCAAGCTGTCCTGCAGACCGTATGTGGGAAGAAGTCAGAAGAAGAGTTGGATCAATGATAAGAAGAGTGAGATTTGAACATATTGCTCTTGCTCTCATTTCTTTAAAAGGTACCCTGAGGGGCTGAGTCAGTTACGCGTCCGACTTCGGCTCAGGTCATGATCTCACAGTCAATGAGTTCGAGCCCCACATCGGGCTCTGTGCTGACAGCTTGGAGCCTGGAGCCTGCTTTGGATTCTTTGTGTGTCTCTGCCCCTGCCTCCTCTCAAAAATAAATAAACATTAAAAAAAAATCTTTTCAAAGGTACCCTGGAATCATCATAATAGTCACTAACATTTGATGAGCACTTACGAATACACTATGTAGAGTTCAGGGATTATCATTTGCAATCCTCAAATATCTGTGATACGTAGTGTTGTTATCCCCATTTTACAGAGGAGGAAACTGAAGCCAAGAGAGGCCTGAGGGCAGGGCTGTGATTCAAATGCTGCAGTCAGTCTGACCCCGGTGCCATGTATGTAACTACTGTGCAGGTCTGCCTTTCAACTAGCTTAGGAAGTCGTAGGTTAATGGCCAAGTGTAGCTGTTTTAATACTTTAATTTTGGCCAATAAGATTTTGAAAATGTAGTCACGGGGTGCCTGTGTGGCTCCGTCCGTTAAGCGTCCGACTCTTGATCTCATCCCAGGTCTTAATCTACGGGTTATGAGTTCAAGCCCCACGTTGGGCTCTGTGCTGGGCGTGAAGCCTACTTAAAAAAAAAAAAAAAAGTATAGTCGTAAACTCATGGGCACTGATCCTTTTCTGAATCTCACCTAAGGCTCGTACCTAGTGATTGGGAACACACGCCTGCATTCATTCAACAAACGTTAGGTAAGCAAGGAACTCTGGTATGCCAGGATCATTCCTGCCTGGGTGAATCCTTGAGTGCAAACACTTTGCTTTAGGGCGAGTGTACCTCTTTCAGAAGTGAAGAATGCCAAGATTAAAGTTTGAATGTGGAGTCATTTGGACTCTTGTCTGTAAGTGACAGAGACCTACTTTACCTAGTTTAGGCAAAAAGGAAGAGTTTATACAGACCCTGGGCTTCTGGAGGAACCCAGGGAAGAATGTAGCCAGACTTCAGGAATGACCTGGGATCAGACACTGGGTTAGTGGTTGGGACTTTCCTTTGCCCTCCCTCTTGTCCCTGGGTCTCTCTGCGTGTCAGCTTGAATCTTTCTTTCTCTGCTCCCCAGGCTGCATCACACCTGCGTTCACGTTAATAGGTCCGGCTACTCAAGAGACAAGTTTCTCTTTGTCTCAATTCTAAATTCATGGACAGCTACCCACCCCTGGGCCAGTCACCTGGGGTCGAGGAGGGGGTCACACTGTACAACGTGGCTGCCCGTAGCCACCCCATCCCCCCTATATGAAGAGGGAGGGGTAGTATCCAGGAACGGAAGACAGAGGGGAGGCCAGTAAGACAATCTAATAGGCATTCAAGGAGGACAGTGGTGACACTGTAGAAGCACATTAAAGTACATGGATCCAAGTTTCGTATACTTCTTTCTCAGATGAAAACTAGGAAGCCAAATCGGATAATCCTCAAATATCTGCCATAGAAAGTAAAGAGGGAATTTCTTTTGCAGGCTCAAGAACTTAGGTAAGCAGAAGGTTTATAAGCCTGCACGTCTCTTAGCACTGGCAATGGTGCTTTTAGAAATGACAACATTTCCGGCCCCAAATTATATTCAGAATTCATCTAATAATGCCCCCAATACGCATTGCATCCTTATAATGGGTGTCTTTCACCTTTTAACATTAGCCAATATGTCCTTGCCCCTCGCAAATAATGCTGCCTACTGTATGCTCGGCTTTGCCTATAAGTGTATTGTTTAAAGTGGGAAAAATCTCCTTGCCCGGGTGTGGTGGTGATGTTCAGCTATTTAAACCAGTTTTACGCTCCGTGAGGAAGGTGGAAATTCCATTTTGAGATCTATAATAAGAACAATCAGTAGCATTTTTATACTGCCGTACCATTTACAAATCACTTCCGCGTGCATTTTCCCTTTGGATTAGAGCCGTCCACTTTGCAGAGGAGGCTCTCTGGGGTGAGAGAGAGTAAGGGACACAGCCAGTAAGTCACAGAGGCAGGACCGAAATCTAGGTTTTTGGCTCCAAACCCTGTTCTTTCCCAAGCACACACACACATTGCTTCTCATGGGTATGTATTGCTGGAAAATCTTCATGTCTCGAGGGAACTTGACAAGACTTAAGGACGGTTTTGCAGAGCAGGGATAATCAAGTGGCTACTTCATGGCCCAACGTTTGGTAAACGAGTTATTACAGCGAATGGTACCTTAAGATTCCTCACAATTGCTTCAAAAAAAAAAACACACTTTGGGACTTCCAGAAGCGAGGTGCAGAAAAAATAAAGCCTATTCAGATAAGATGTTTGAAGACCTTCGTTAGTATTTACTTAACCTACCTCATCTTCCTGTTCTCCGAACAACCCCCTCTGAAAAAGTGGGAAGGACATTTGGGAGGTTAAAAATTTTTAAAGACGTGATTGAAGTCGGATTTATTCAGACAGGCACCTGGCTCTGGGGAGATCTGTAGAGCCACCTTTACAAAGTGAGCTCCGTTTTATGATTTTAAAATTATTTGCTATACTGAAACCTAATGGCTTTCTCTAAGAGCACAGCACTAGCACGAAGGGAGATCAGCCTGCAGTTCTAGAACGCTTTTCTTACAGGATTGTGTTCGCCTTTCTGTTATTTTCTGCCTTGGGGATGCTGCTGCAGAGCCGTTGCGTGTCTAATTTTCAATTATCAGCAGGAGTCCATTGGAGACTTTATAATTATTTTCACCCCTCCCTTGCGGATTCCTAACTGGAGACACCACCGACTACACAGCCAGGACATGCTGCTGAGTCTCTTTAAGTTTGTGTAAACCTGAAATAGAAATACCAACCTCACTGCACCCCCTCCCCCTCTGGAAAAGGAAAGTTTGGGTGTCTGTGCAGTCAGAATTTTCTACATATAAATCGCGGAGAAAGGGGAGCTGGGTTTTAATGGGTGATAATAGTTGCATTACGGCCAGTCACTTGCCTCTTCATTGAGTAGCAGAGTGAACGCCGTGCTTGACACATTCCCGCCTGAACCAAACACTGTTATCTTCCCATTTTTTGCCCCCTTTCCCACTCACCTGGAACCGAACACTTCCCCTTGTTGTATCTTATCTAGGAACAAGGAAATGCCACTAGCTACAGGTAAACATGACCTTTGTGAACTGGCAGAAACCTTCGTCAACGGGCTGGCTTGGAGCTCTGGTTTCCAACACGAGATTCATTTCAAAGTGGCCTGGTCAGACTTTATACTTAACCACGGATTCCTTGGGAGTTGCTGGTGGTTTCTTGATGCAGTTGTGCCGAATGTTAATAAAAACCCTATTACCTGCATTTAGAGAAATTTTGTCAAAGTTTCTTAAAGCAAAGAGTCAATATTACAACATTTAAAAAAATATAATTAGTCGACTTTGTGATACAAATTAGTGGTAGTGACTGCTACATGGATATGCTTTAGAAAATGTCATCAAATTAACATATTTAGAAAGTTGCAAAAACAGATTGTTGTACAGAACTCGGGTTGTCAGATCAAATACACAGTGCTCGGGTAAATAGGAATGTCAGATGAACAATGAGTAACTCGTGTGTCTACGTCCATACCATGCAATATTTGGGACCCGGTGACGCTAAAAAATTTTTTTGTTTACCTGTAATTCAGATTTAACTGGGCATCTTGTATTTTTATTTGCTAAATCTGGCAAAGCTACTAAATAACACCTATTTCTTCCCGATGTGAAGCCATGAGATCAAATATCAGTCATTCTTAGCACACAGCTCAATTGAAATAAGCCTGTTAAGAATGGGCAACCGACTGGAAAGGAGTATGTTTCAGCAGAATATCTGTTAGCTAGTCTATTTTACAAGTAATGTCAGAATTGTGCATATCGGAGGCATATGCTTTTATTCATTCTCAGAGTTCGAGGACTCCACATTGTAATTAACCAGTTTCCAGTAGACCACCCGGCCTTCTCACGTACGGGACCTAAATGTTTGATATATTTTTGTTCTGTCGTTATTTATTGTTCTTATTCTTAGCAACAGCAGCAACAAGAACATAAGGGCTCGCTATGTGCCAGACTCTGTACTTTCAATGCCTTTACTAGGGTCGACTCCTAATAACAGCTCCATGAGTAGGCTTCGTTATTATTCTCCTTTTCAAGATGGTGAATCCGTAGCTCAGAGAGGTCATATGATTAGCCCAAGGGTTACTTGGCAGAACTAATTCTAGAATTCTGAGTTTCTAGTCACTCTGCTGAATTCCTTGTGCAAATGACTAACTCTGCACAGAAGGATCTCAACTTAAAATGTGGGCCATGCTTTCACTGAAACGTTTGTGGTATGGATTAACGGTGGAAGGTTCTGCCTTGGGTTTTCAGAACTCACAAACAGTATAACATTGATTTAAGGGCATTGTACTTTAAGAATCAAAAAACTGTCGAGAAGAAATTCATCTCATCCATTTTATTAATGTTATTTTGGACCTCGTTCCAGAAAGCATTTCAAGTGACTTGTTAACTTTTGTGCTTATTTATTTTCTGTTAAGGTCAGGTGTTTTTTTTTGTTTGTTTTGTTTTGTTTTGTTTTTAATTTTGCTGGAAGTGTGCTACTCAGTCATTTATTCAGCGGGCCGTCTTAGGACATCTCTGTGCTTGAGCGTTGACCTTAAGGAACATCCCACGCTCTGGGAGGGAGACAGTTAAAACTGAATTCTGGCAAAGTCATCCTCTCAAAGACTTGGAAGTAACCAGAGATTAAACTCTGTTCCAACACAACCCGAAACAAGAATAAAGACAATATAAGTGATTTGCACCCATCCCTAACCCAATTCAGAAACTAGCAGAAGTCATGCCTCTTGCAAGATGAGGGCGGTGATCACTTCTCTGTTTTGCACTTTACCTGGGTGCTCACTGTTAGCACCCTCTGGGCTTCCCTCCCTTCAGGAAAGAACTGGCTGCACTTTCTCAGCTGCCCCTTTGTCACCTGATCTAGGATAAAAAGGAATTGGGAACTTTTGATGACTGCTCCTGCGAGACCACATCTGATGGACTGCCCTTCGGTGGTGGGAAGATGAGCCTTTTGATGGATAGCCTCGCTTAACCAGATGGCCTTCCCATGAGATTACACTCAGGATGTGCTGGTTCCTGTCCTTCCTCCTCGCCTCAGTGAGATTCCACGGAGTTAGAAGAACTCTGATTTTCTGGATGAGGAGATTGTGCTTCAGAGAAGGGAAGGGACTTGTAGAAACAGAGCTAGGTAGTTACGGAGGCAGGACTAGAATGTGGGCCTTCTCATTCCTAACCTCGAATTCTTGGTCTCATACTGTATACCTTTGTACTGTGTGCACACACGGACTGAGTGTGGGTCCTCACGGTCTCCTCTTCGGTCTAGAAACAGATTCTATGGAGTCGCTCATAGAACGTAGCCATCACTTACCAAGAGCAGAAGCATGCCCGGTGAGAGTTGTGAAATAAAAATGAGATATTCTTTTGAGTTAGAGAGCTTTCATATCTAAAGGCACAGATTTGAAGCGTAGATTAAAATAGCAGCTCTTCCCCACTGAAACAAAGCAGTTGGTGGTTTGTTATTATTCCCGGGGAAACATCTTTTTAAAAATGGCTTTTGGAGCTCTTTGAAGGAAAAAAACTGGAAAGTCGGGGAGGCACAGTAATCATTAGGTGCACGATGTGGCGTTGCAGAGGGTGGAACTATAAGAATAACCGAGTCGCTTCTGCTGATTGGGAAAGAGGAAGAACTCACGCATGGACAGGGGCTCGAGCTCACGACCTGGGAGATCACGACCTGAGCCCAAATCAAGAGCCGGACGCTTAACCGACTGAGCCACCCGGGCGCCCGCATTTTCACTCTTTATATGTGTGTCCTGAGTAATAACATTTGGTCTCCAACTGTATCTGGGCTCTCTGTGAATAAACAAGAGCTGTGACCAAACCGTTTGGAAACAGTTTGAGAAATAGCCAGAGAAAAAGACCAGCCTGGTTATTTGGTGATGCGTAGACCAAGCTGAATTTGTGTGGCACTTTGGTCGGGCAAGCCAGGATCAATAATGAACATTTCCCAAATGCTTTAAAAGTATTCATTGATCACAATAGCACATCTGTAAAGAGATTTCCATATGAGAAGCATAAGGCTCTGATCTGTTTAGATCAAGCCACCTGGTCCCCAGTTGGCAGCCCCCAATTTACAAATGAATCATGCCGTGTCCCCGACGTTAGTATGTAAGTCAGTTGGAAACCTGGGGCACATTTCCTCCCCTGGAAACAATATTATTTATGATGGTTCGTTTTTTCGGCTAACTGGCAATCACTCTTGCCCTTTGATTACACCAGGGGTTGGCTAGAACTCAGATCCCTCAAATTCAATCCGCCCCTATCATTTCTCGCTCGTAAAGGGCTGAGCTAGAATAATCTGGCGCGGTGCCGTCCGTGAGGCGGCTGCCGTAGGGAGACCTGGCGCAAACAGCCGGCCTTGAGAATTGCATGGCGAGGGCACTGTCGCTCATTTGTTCGGGAATATTGGACAAGTGATCCCTGGCCCCTGAGTGGCGCTTGGGAAAGGAGAGTAAGACCCATGGGGGGATGTGCCCCTGGTATGCCTGGGTTCTAGCTGATGTCCTGTCCCGTCCTGGCCCCGCTGCTTCTACCTGGGAGAAGGGGATGAAGGAATGAACAGAACCCATGCAATAACAAGGTGTTCAAGCTCCTGTTTTAAAAACTAACAATAGAAATATATATATATGAATATAGAAGCAATACGTGCCTGTTGTAGAAAAAAAATTTGTGACATGGCAATATTAAAATGGAGAAAGTCAAATCTGTCCATAATTCCACCACCCACAGATAACTACCGTTAGTATTTGGGTGTATATGCTTCAGCAATTTTTCCATGTTTGTGAGAGAACATACCTTTTAAAAAAATTACAATGGGATCGTACTAATATTGTCAGATGACTTTAAAAGCTCTTAATAGGGGCGCCTGGGTGGCGCAGTCGGTTAAGCGTCCGACTTCAGCCAGGTCACGATCTCGCGGTCCGGGAGTTCGAGCCCCGCGTCGGGCTCTGGGCTGATGGCTCGGAGCCTGGAGCCTGTTTCCGATTCTGTGTCTCCCTCTCTCTCTGCCCCTCCCCCGTTCCTGCTCTGTCTCTGTCTGTCCCAAAAATAAATAAACGTTGAAAAAAAAATTAAAAAAAAAAAAAAAGCTCTTAATAATAGCATATGGCAGATATTTTCCAAGTTAATAAATACAGATGTACTTATTTCAAGAGACTGGAAAGTTTAGAAATAAATGACTATAGAGGCACACGAGTATTTTTAACAAACACCTGGTAAGCCTCCGAATGGACAGAGTGTCGTTTGTTTAACCGCTCCCCAACTCCTTTTTACAAACGTTTTATTTATTTACTTGGAGAGAGAGCACGAGCAGGGGAGGGGCAGAGAGAGAGGGAGAGAAAGAGAATCCCAAGCAGGCTCTGTGCTGTCAGCGCCGAGCCCGATGCGGGGCTCGAACCCACAACCTGCGAGATCACGCCCTGAGCCGAAACCAAGAGTCGGTCGCTCAACGTGCTGAGCCACGCAGGTGTCCCAACTCCTTTTTGTACAGACTTTCCTGCTTGGTTCACGCTGGCTCCGGAGGGCTGTTGTCCGTATCTGTTCCCAAACTCACGTTCAGTGCGGTCGCACTGGTCGTTTGAAATGGCCATCGAGGGTGCGGTTACACCAGAGAAATAAACAAATGCTACACATAGGGGCCCTTTCCTTCTCTCTCATCACACAAAACTAGCACCTCGCACAGAGCCTGTCTGCCCTCGGCCTGCCTCGCTGCTCGGCTGGTCTGGTGAAGGGAGAAGGGTGGGAGAAAAGGGACTGACAACAGCCCGTCACGGTGACAACCGGCCCTCCAACGTCGCTAACAGACCCGTTTGTGGCCGATGCTCCCTCCCGTCGCAAAGTACATTGCATCTTAACAATGGCATGTAAATAAATACTAATAAGGTTCTGGAGGCCACGTGTTTGGGCCAACGAATGAGAGCTGTGTTATCCGTGAACCTAGTACCAAGTTTCTGATGGAGCAGATTACAGACGAGCAGCCAAGCCGGCAGTAAGGAGGGTCTGAAAGAGGGACCACAACGGGTGTGTTTGCCGTCCGTTTTGGATTTTTGTCGTTTCTGTCAGGGAAAGAATGCTTTGCCGGTGGAATGGCTCCTGGGATTCCCCAAATGATTGCTGTGTTTCTTGTGGGACTTTAAACCTGTGGGCGCAGTACCAAGGGTGAGGGATGGCATTTCTGGATTCTTCTGTTCTGGTCGGAGCAGGACTTACCGGGTTCCGGTTTGGGGGAAGGGCTAGAAAAGAGGGCAAAAGAACCACGGGACTTAGTACCCTTAGGGATGCCATAGACATGTCACGTCACTTCAAAAAGCGTGTTTTGCTTTTGCCGTGGCAAAGTAGCAAGGATATAGTGTTATAGGACACCTCGTGAACCCAAGGGTTGTTACCTGAGCCAGCTCGTTTCTCTGCCCCTGACACAACACAGTACCTAGGGCACCTCAGAAACTACGTTCTACAACATTCCTTTTCCCCCCACCCCCACATTACCTTTAGCGGCGTAGAGGGGTGGTGAAGAGTGTACCCGGAGCCTGACAGATCTGGGTTCAAAGCCCAGCTCTGCCACTAACAAACTGTGACCCTGGGCATGTTTCATAAAATCCACCTTCTGCCTCCATTTCTTTAGATATAAAATGGGATGATCATGTGCCTGTCTTACAGTTTTGTTGTAAGACTCAATTGAAATGATGCACATACAATTCTTACTCCAAGGGCGCCTGGGTGGCTCAGTTGATTAAGCGTCTGACCTCGGCTCAGGTCATGATCTCACGGTTCGTGAGTTCAAGCCCCGTGTCGGGCTCTGTGCTGACAGCTCGGAGCCTGGAGCCTGCTTTGGATTCTCTGTCTCCCTCCCTCTCTTCCCCTTCCCTGCTGGCACTCTCTCTCCCTCTCTCTTTCTCTGAAAATAAAGAAAACATCAAAAAGTATTTAGTATGAGTATATCCCAAATATCGTGTGGAGGAATACTTACGCTAAAAACTATTTATCATTTAGGGGCGCCCGGGTGGCTCAATCGGTTGAACATCCGACTTTGGCTCAGGTCACCATCTAGCAGTTAGGGAGTTCGAGCCCCGCATCAAGCTCGTTGCTGTCAGTGCAGAGCCCGCTTTGGATTCCTCTGTCCTCCTCTCTCTCTTCCCCTACCCTGAGGCAATTGACTCACACATACCTCTCATCCCATATTGTCATCTGGGTTCTCTGTCTACCAAGGTGGACATGTCCAGTTGTGCACTGGGCACTCCCAACGTCAGTTTGTCTTCATACTGTTAACATCAAGACATTTATTTATTTCTAACCATCTTCTGGCAGATGGCAGTAACGTGTCTTAATCTAACAAAATCCACATATTTTGACAATTTCTTGACAAATGGAGTTAAACATCTCACGGAAGGACACCTTTTCCTAGTTTACACGAAATATGCTGCAGGGGTTCTCGAACCATGAGTTGCGACCCATCAATGGGCTGGGAAATCATTTCAGCGGGTCACAGCCAACATTAGTAATTGTAATAATCATGATGATGATGACGGTGGAATAGAATGGAATATCAGAATGTATTCCATGCAACACATGTGGTGTTGTTGGGAGTTTGGATTTGATTTGATCGTTTTAAATTTATTTAAAAAAATTTTTTAATGTTTATTTTTGGGAGAGAGAGAGAGAGAGAAAGAGACGGAGTGCGAGTGGGGGGAGGGGCAGAGAGAGAGAGAGAGGGAGACACAGAATCCAAAGCAGGCTCCAGGCTGTGAACTGTCAGCACAGAGCCCGACGTGGGGCTCGAACCCCCGAACTGCCAGATCATGACCTGAGCCGAAGTCAGACGCTTAACCGACTGAACCACCCAGGCACCCCGATTTTTTTTTTTAATATTTATTTTTGAAAGAGAGAGAGAGAGAGAGAGCGTGCACAAGCCGGGAAGGGGCAGAGAGAGAGGGAGAGAGACGGAATCCCAAGCAGCCTCCACACTGTCAGCCCAAAGCCCGACATGGGGCTCAAACTCATGAACCACGAGATCATGACCTGAGCCAAAATCAAGAGTTGGACGCTTCACCAACTGAGCCACTCAGGGGCCCGGAAGTTTTGATTTTAGTATACATGTTTTTGTTCCCTGCATGGTGACAAAATATATTTCTGATTGTGTTTCACTGTCAAAAAGGTTTGGGTGACACTGATATGGTGGTAAAGACCTTGAAATCTTGAGATCAGCAGATCAGGGTACAGATTTTGGCTTTGCTACAGGATGCTGTATAACCTTAGGCAAATGACTTGACCTTTCTGGGCCTTGGTCACCCCATCTGTAATCTGGGGATAATAATTGTACCTGCCTCATTTAATGAATTAATCTACACCAAGCACTTAGCACAGGGCCAGGCAGGCAGCAGGGGATCGATGCAATTTTTGTTATTATTATCAGTGATTAGTGGAGATGTGAGAGGGCGGGAAGAGACAGACTCACTAACTGTGGGCGAGCAGAATTCAGAATAACGCAAAAGTAGACGAAACACAATAAAGGACATTCATATTGATGACCCTGAGTCATCAGGAAAAGGTTAAATCATGCCCAGAATGTTCCGCCGCATAAAACAAATTTGTAATACGTTCAGAAGCCTTTCCAACGAGCACTCCAAATAAACAGGATGAACACTTGACAGACCATATCAGTTAATTGGACAATCAATTTATATGGAGGTTTGGTTTTCCGGTAAGTTTGGATAAATGAGATACTCCAGTGCTGGATTTTTTCCTGTAAGCACATCTTGACTCCCAGCTAGGCTGCAGGCTCTCTGAGGGCACAGACTGAATTTTGCATTCCTTCTGGATCCCCTGCAGAGTCAGCATGGGGTCAAGCCACAGCTGTGGTATCTGGGCTCCCCATTCCCCGGGGGCTAAAATGTGGGGGCGTCCCCCCCGCTATGCGGGGTACTTCTGCCAATTGGACCAGGTGCTAGCCCACGCTGGGTGGAGGGGTGTTGGGCTCCCTTCACCTTGCTCCTAGCTTGCTTTGGGAGATGAAGGATGGGAGCAGGGATCGTAGGTTTGCAAGCCTTCTCTTTCATAGACATGTTGCTGCTTGCTATTACTTCTCAGATGCTCGCCAGTGTGTGTGTGTGTGTGTGTGTGTGTGTGTGTGTGTGTGTGAGAGAGAGAGAGAGAGAGAGACAGAGATTGAAGGAGAATGCATTAAGACTAAAGAGCTTTTTGTTAGAGCAGTGGTTCAAAATTGGTTTGAGTATGAATACTCGTTTTTAAGATAATCATTTTGACCGAGCAAACCAGACGGCTAATCTTGAGGAACCCTTGATAAAGACATTTTTAACAATCGGTCAATAATCACTGCCAAATGCATTTTGGGTCCGTGGCACAGCAATGCAATCTTCATTTAGAAAGGCCAAGGTTTCTCTCAAAGTATAGACACATGTGAACCCCTCCCCCCCCCCGCCTTTTTTTTTTTGAGAGAAAAGTGTCGGTTGGGGGAGGGGGGCGGGGAGCACAGGGAGAGGGAGACAGAGAATCCCACGCAGGCTCCACACTGTCAGCACAGAGCCCAACCCAGGGCTGGATCTAAGGAACCTGAGATCATGACCTGGGCGGAAATCAAGAGTCAGGCCCTTTAACTGACTGAGCCTCCCAGGCGCCTTTGGAAACCCCTTTTTCCTGTTTGTAATTTTCATCTGCCTTCCCAACTGCCACAGTGATGATAACTGTGCTATTGGAATTTGGTGGTTGAGGACAAAAATACGTGGGCAGAAAGTAACTCTGAATTTAACAGCACTTTATTTATTTATTTTGTATTTATTTTTTTAATGCTTATTTATTCTTGAGACAGAGACAGAGCGTGAACAGGGGAGGGGCGGAGAGACAGGGAGACGCAGAGTCCGAAGCAGGCTCCAGGCTCCCAGCTGTCAACACAGAGCCCGACGCGGGGCTCGAACTCACGAACTGTGAGGTCATGACCTGACCGAAGCCGGACGCTCAACTGACTGAGCCACCCAGGCGCCCCAACAGCACTTTAAATGAATCCATCATAGCTACTTCTATGGGCATTAAAAATATATAGCCCGCGTACGAGCCAGACACATTTTTAAATCTATTGCTCTGATAGCTCCCAGTACTAATTCCTTCTTTGCAGTTGCACAGCTTGTAATTATTTTTTATTTATTCATTTTGTGAACTAATGCTCATTTGCCCACCACGACTCTGTGAGCCCCAGGAGATCAGGGACCACCTCAACTTCTCGCTCTGGTTTCTCCAAGGCTCAGCGTGGTCCCTGGGATGTGGTAGATGCTCATTAAATATTTGCTAAACGCGAGTGAAGGTCAAGTTCCTGACGGTCTTTGAACCCCTGCTATTGCCCTGTTGTCAGTCAGGCAAAGCCCCGAGCCTGCCTCTGGCGACGCTTAGAGGAAGCAGGGGACTTGCTCCCACTGAACAAGAATTGCTAAGTGTGGACACGGATGACAGAGCCGCTAATGCCGCGGCAACACTTAAATTTTATTTCTTATTTTCAATCGGCAACATGTGCATATGGTGCAACATTCAAAGGGGGGGGGCAATGAAAAGCGTATCTCATTGCCACTTCCCTGCCGCCCGCCCAGTCATCCCTGGCGCCACCCACCCCCCCCCCCTCGTGCCCCCGAGGAACTGCTGTTACCCTTCTTAAGATAAAATGTCCCCTGAGGGGGAATTGTCAGCTTCCACTTGTGTAAAATAAATGAATAGATAAATAAGGAAACGAATGAATATTTTTCTTCTTTTCACCCCCTTCGAGACTTACACCAGTAAACCTATTGCTGACCGTCCTTTCTTACTTCTTTCTCAGCATGTTTGCACGCACACCTGTACTCGTGCGTGCCCATGCACAAACACACACACACACACACACACACACACGCACACACACAATATTTTACCTAAATGGGAGTATCAAATACAGGTTTTCGCCCTGGACATCTTTATTGTTTTTAAAGCTTATTTGTTTATTTTGAGAGAGAGAGAGAGTTTGACGCAAAGAGAGAATCACCAGCAGGCGCCACACTGTCAGTGCAGAGCCCGATATGGGGCTCGAACCCACCATCCCATGAGATCGTGACCTGAGCCCAAATCAAGAGTCGATCGCTTGACCGGCTGAGCCACCCAGGCGCCCCTCGACGTCTTTCTTGAAACAACGGGAAGCCTTGCTTCTTCCACTCCATGCTGTCGCTACAAAGGTAACGGATGTAAATAACCTGCTATGTATCTTTCCCTGCCTGCAGCCGGGCTTGCATAATTACACCGAACATTTATATTACACATAGATAAGGGGTGTTCTGCACATTTAATTTTACAGCAGTGGCATGCTAGTATATATACGGCTACACCTTGCTTTTCTCGCTTAACAATCCACCATGGAAACCACCTGATTGCATTACACGGTGGCGTGAAAGGCCAGGGTTTGGGTGTGCGATGAACTCAGCCATCCCTCTTCTCACAGACATTCCTTCCCCGTACCATGCTTTTATTTCTATGGCATAGATTCCCAAGAGTGGCATTGCTAGGTCGAAGTGTATCTATATTTTTAATTTTAGTAGATAATACCAGATGCCTCTTCAGACGAGCTCTAAGGATTAGGTGGGTTTTTTTGTTTTTTTGCACCAGCAATATATGAGAGTTCACTTTCTCCAGCATTTCAAGCATCTGCTTTGGTGAAAAACCAAACTTAGGTTAATGCTTCAATCTGTGATCAGCTATTTGTTGAGTTAAATTCTGAGATGTTTTTGCACGTGGAAAATAACTTGGGTAGACTCAGCTTCAGAGCCAGAGCCCCCGCCGTAGGAAAATGCTGTGACTTTACCCATTTTATCTTGACGCAGCTTGGGTTAACAGTAAACGTGATAGTTACTGGTTGCTGAGATCCGCTGTATCTAGCACTTCATAAGCACCATCTCATTGAAACCTTAGAGCCACGAGGAGGCGCTCTCTTTTTTTTAATTTTATTTCTTTATTTTGAGGGGGGAGGGGCAGAGAGAGAGAGAGACAGAGCATCCCAAGCAGGCTCCGCACCGTCAGCACAGCGCCCGACGAGGGGCTTGAACTCACGAACCGTGAGATCATGACTTAAGGCGAAATCGAGTCAGCTTAACCGACCGAGCCCCCCAGGCACCCGAAGGAGGCACTCTTATTACTTCTACTTTACAAATGAGGAAATTAAGGCACGGAGAAATCGAGAAACTTACCGAAGGTCACACAGCCAGGAAGTGACAGAACAGGTCTAAGTTCGGCAGGGGACTTTTAACCGCAGCGCCACTAGACGTCCATGGCGTGGATACCTTTTCACTCCTGGAGGCTTGAGGCTGGGCCCGATATTTGTAGAGGTGCACCTTTGCTCTTTGTAGAGATAATGAAGGGTACTGGGGGACAATGGAGAATAATGGGGGACATGTCCAAGGGCCCAAGTGCCTCATGTTTGGACCAGGGTGGCTGAATGTGGGTGGGTCTGTTGAGAGGGTCAAGCCCCTGCTGAGGGCACAGAGTGAGGGGCTAGAGTCCATGTGTGCAGCAGGCATTGGGGGGCTGGATTTTTATCTCCTGTCCTCAGGCAGAATCTCTGTCATTCAGGAACTGGACATCTGTCTCAGCGAAATGAGGCAGGCTTCTGGGGAAAAAGTATCAGAGCAAGTAATCGCCAGGCCTCAAGTGTGTTTTCTTCCCCGGCAGCTCTGTTTCAGATCCGGATGCTTTTCCTTAACGTCCCTGCGATGGCGTAAGTACTTACGCAAATAGATTCGCAGAGGCTGATCATGTCCTCGGTGCAGAATTCCAGCCAAACCTTCCTCACGGGAGAGTGAAGGACACATTACACTTCTGCCCCAAGAGAGACTTACCAAGAGTTCATCAGATGCAGATTGGTTCATCAAATAAAGGGAGTCACTGATACTAATGCTTTGGCTGGACATTGTTTCCCCATGAAAGGGTAATCATGGCTTATCACTTATTGAGCACCCTGTAAACGGCAGGTGATTTGCATGCATTATCTCATTTGATCTTCGCCACAACCTCCTTAGAAAAGGAGGTAGGTACCGTTACTGTGCCCATTTTGCGGATGAACCGGTTGAGGCTGGGAGGTTAGGAGGCTTTCTGTCTAAGATCATACAGTGAGCAAGTGCTAGAAGCTGGGGTTGGAAACTAGTGGTGTCTCAGCCTTCCTTAGCCTCCTGCTCTGCTCCCAGCCTGCTCAGGCTTCCGGAGTCATTCCCTCTTCTTAGACGATTGCGTCTAAGCATCATCAGACATCATAGTGACGACAGTTTCCACGTATGAAAGATCTACTATGTGCTACACGCTTCACATCTACGTTCTCCAGTCTGCGTGACTCTTTTGTTTTAAAAAAAATTTTTAATGTTTATTTATTTTTGAGAGAGAGAGCGAGTGGGGCAGGGGCAGAGAGAAGGGGACAGAGGATCCAAAGCGGGCTCTGTGCTGACAGCAGCGAGCCCAAGGTGGGGCTCGAACTTCCGAACTGCGAGATCATGACCTGAGCCGAAGTCGGACGCTCAACCGACTGAGCCCCCCAGGCGCCACCCCCCCTCCGCCCCCAGTCTGCATGACCCTTAAACATGAGCTTTTAGTTCTTTATTCTCTATTCCCCCCCCGCCCCGCCCCGTCTCTAGAGGTGAAGTTTCCCTATGCAGAACAAAATTACATGCTTTATTATTTGCAAAGGTGACTGTTTTCACACAGCTTGTCACAGATGGGTCTTGTGTCTGAGTCTTACAAAGCATAAAACAGACTTAGCCGTTTGCGCTAAGGAACGTGGCAGAAGTTAGACTGAGAGACCTGCTGACAGAGTCCTCAAGGGAGAGTCTTCTTGTGGTGACAAGCAGTAATGACCATTGAACAGTTTAGAGCGCGGGGGTGGGCAGTGGGAAGACATTGGATTTTCGAGACAGAACCTCTAAAAGTCCAAAGTCTGTCCTTTGCCAGCTGTGTGCCCTCACGTAAGGGAATGTGCACAACCTTTGTGAGCTCACCCACGTGTAACAGGTGATCAGAATGGGAATTTCCCTGTCCCTCGTCCATCTTTCTCACAACAGAGCCAAGGGCTGCGGGCCCCCAAACCTTGCCTTGAATCTCACTCCCTCCTGCCTCCTGGGCTCTGATTCTCTTTGCCCGTTCTATCGGAAACACCCACCATTTAGAGTAAGTAGTCAGTGGTGCTCAGTCCTGGCTGAACATTAGAATCTTGTGCGGAGCTTTTAGAAAAAGCTGTCATTCCCTGAGCACCCAGCAAGTGACAGGTGATCTGTAGACATTACCTCATTTGATTTTTGTCACAACCCTAATGTGGAAGATACCACCACCGTGTTCTTTTAGAGGTGAGTAAATGGGGCTTGTTCTCTCCCCTAAAAATTGGATTTAATTGACCCAATTCTCAGAATTAAAAAAAAAAAAGCTTCCCAGGTCATTTTAATGGCAGCCAGATGTGAGAGACCCTGACTGAGAGACCGATGAGTCTTGTTCTGGGCTGAATATTTGTATTCCCTGAAATTTATGCGTTTAAGCCCTAACCCCCAGGGTGATGGTATTAGGAGATGGGTGTCCTTTGGGAGGCAAATAGATTTAGATCAAGTCATGAGGGTGACACCCTCACAGTGGGATTAGTGCCCTTATGAGAAGAGAAAGAGCTGGCATACTCTCCTTCTCTGAGCACACACTGAGGAAAGGCCGTACGTGAGCACACGGCAAGAAGGCAGCCATCTACAAACCAGGAAGAGGGTTCTTACTGGACATGAAAGCTACCAACATCTTGATCATGGATTTTCCAGCCTCCGGAACTGTGGGAAATAAATGCGTGTTGCTTAAAGCCACCCAGTCTGTGGTATTTTGTTATAGCAACTCGAGCTAAGACAGGTCTGAACCCTCGCTATACATCAGAATCACCTGGGGATCTTGGACAAAATCCACATTCCTCGGCCAGACCCCAGAGGCAGTGGAAACCACAGAGTTGGGTAGTTGAGGACACAATGTCTCTGGAGACCACTGCTAAAATATGACTCACAGGAGACGACGAGAGGCCTGCCTAATTTGGACCCTCACTGACCCTCTTCCTTGAGTGTCCCAGCAGCATCCTGCCTGATCTTCTGACCTTGATTCTTGCTCTCCTCCAATCAATTGACGTATATATCTCAGACTCGGAGCTGAAGACAGAAACTTACCAAAATCAGGAGAGAAAGAGGGGATGTCACTACAGAACCTACAGACATCAAAAGGATAATACGGAATAATCCAATTACAAACGCATACATTTGACATTCAAGATGAAATGGACTAAATTTCTCAAAAACAACCTATCACAACCTACCCAATATGAAATAGATAATTTGAACAGCACTATAATTATTAAGGAGATTGAATTCATAATTTAAAACTCACAAAAAGGAAATGTCCAGAGTCAGATGGTTTCACTTGAGAATTCTACCATACATTAAAAAAGAAAATCCCAATAGCATTTCTTCATAGTCTCTTCCAGAAATAGAAGAGAAAGGAACACTTCTCAAATCGTCATATGAAATTAGTATTAATCTGATATCAAAACCAGACAAAACCCCAAAAATACAGACTGCTAGCCCTCCTGAATATAGATGCAAGCATCCGTAACAAAACATTGGGGAAAGAGAATTCAGCAATATATAAACATATGTAAGTATATACCTTTATCACATGGGCTTTATTTTAGAGACTCAAGTCTGGCTCAACCTTCAGAAGTCCATTACTGTGATCCATCACATCAACAGGTTACGGAAGAAAAATCACATAAATTGACGTAGTGAAGCATTTCACAGAATTCAACTTGCTTCTGATAAAAACGCTCAACAGATAAAGAATCAGGGGGCAACTTCCTCAACTTGATAAAGAGCAACTATAAAACTATAGCTAACATCACACTGACTAACAAAGGGAGAATGACTTGTCCCCAAAGACTGGGAATAAGGCAAAGATATCTGCTCTCACAACTCTTATTCGGGATAGTCGTGGAAGACTTAACCAACTCAATAATGCCAGAAAAGAAAACAGAAGGCACACACATTGGAAAAGAAAAATATCTCTGTGTGCGGGCGATGTGGTGGTCTACATAGACGTTTTCAAGGAATCTATCTACACAAAAACTTGTAGAGCTGAACACCACGTTCGGCAAGTCACAGGATACAGAGATGAACTTGCCGAAAGATGTCAGCAAGATGGCAGAATAGGAAACCCTGAACTCTCCTTATGTCCCTGGATCCGCCCTCCGTGGAAAAGCGAGAAACTAGTTGAGAGTCTCGTGCACCCCCGGCTAGTGCAAAACCAGCCGCGTTAAAACTGGTAGGAAGAGGTGAGGCAGCCACTCACCATAATCCCCAGTGCAGCAGCGTACGATTGGGAGGAAACTCCCAGCTCCCGGTCTCCTTGGGGAGGGAAAGAGCTGGGCCGTCCACCGGGCATTCCGACTTTTCTGGGGGCTGCCGGAGGGACTGGCTTCTGTCTCACCTGTCTCAGAGTGATGACAGGACCCAGTGTATTCTAAAGGCCCAGGGTCACGGACAACACAGACAGTGGTTTGAACCAGCATGCTAGTACTTGCCATAGCTCTCTCACCCAGCACAGAACAAGTGAGAGAAGACCCCCAATTGCCAGCTTGTCAATGGCCGAGGTAAAGAGTTGGACGGCACGACCAATGTCCCAACTTCTCTGACTGCTACCCAGGGGACCGGCTTTTGTCTCATCTGCCTCAGAGCACCGATTGGATGTTTGAGGGACGCGAAGAGCCAAGACAGGGGTTAGGACTCGCACAAAGTTTTGAAGATGTCGCAGAATCTCTGAGCTGGCTGACTGATGACTTTCTACCATGAGGCCAGTCTGTGAAGATTGGAAGAGGTGGGTTTTTTTCCCTAATGTGTGGATACCGACACAAAGGGTCAAGGAAAATGAAGAAACAGGGCAAATGAACCACACGAAGGAACAAGACGGAACTCCAGAGACTGACTTTGATGAAACACAGGTATCAACGTACCTGATAGAGAATTTAAAATAACCGCTACGGGCGCACCTGGGTGGCTCAGTCGGTTCAGCGTCTGACTTCGGCTCAGGTCACGATGTCACGGCTTGTGAGTCTGGGCCCCGCGTCGGGCTCTGGGCGGACAGCTCAGAGCGTGGAGCCGGCTTCGGATTCTGTGTCTCCCTCTCTCTCTGCCCCTCCCCTGCTTGCATGCTCTCTCTCTCTCTCTCTCTCTCTCTCTCTCTCTCTCGCTCAAGAATATATAA
>NW_024420501.1:3689068-3697541 GCF_014898765.1 Herpailurus yagouaroundi
TGCTCTCTCTCTCTCTCTCTCTCTCTCTCTCTCTCTCTCTCTCAAAAATAAATAAAAACATTAAAAAAATTGGGGCGCCTGGGTGGCTCAGTTGGTCAAGTGGCTGACTTCCGCTCATGGCTCATGAGTTCAAGCCCCGTGTCGGACTCTGTGCTGACCGCTCAGAGCCTGGAGCCTGCTTCGGATTCTGGGTCTCCCTCTCTCTCTCCCCTCCCCTGCTTGTGCTCTGTCTCTGTCTCTGTCTCTCTCTCTCTCTCTTTCAAAAATAAACATCAAGAAATTTTTTTAAATTTAAAGAAAAGAAAGAAACCCATATGGGTATGCGTCTGTGCTCTTTGCTACTAAGCACGTTATTGCTCGTAAGCCCTCTGAATGACAGAGCCGGGAAATATATGTGTATGTACTAACCCATGTATTTACACATATTTATAAATATTTCCCCATCAAACGTGCCAACTCCTCCTTCAGTTCTGCAGCCTAGGGACATCAAAGCGCCGTAGTCTTATGCTAAACTTGCCCTGCTGGGTGGGAGGCTCAGTTTAGACTGTTACCCTGCTTCGCTCCTTCGGGAAGCTTTCCCTGAGGTCCCCGGTCTGGATCCCAATGACCTTCATTTGTGTTTCCACGACACATGTGCATCCCTTTATGGCTGCAATATTTGAATGACGTTCTGTCTCTCTCCATAGACTGTGAGTTCCCTGTGGGAAAGGACCGGGTCTCATCAGCTATGATCCATTCGGCACCCGTCTCAGGGTTTGCGTGTTCACCATCTCTCACGGACAGAGGTGAGCACTCACTGCCCAAGTACAACTAGAACTTGTTCATGAACTGATTCCTTCAAACAAGGGATGGTATTCGTTTGAACTAAATGGCTACTTAAGTGTACTTTTAACTTATTTTTAAAAAACTGAGCTGGAGTGTCGTTTGGGCATGGCTTAACTGGGATTTCATCAGAGAATTTAGACTCTTCAATATCAGCGGAGGCAGCGTAAAGGTAAAATGAGTCTCAGAGGAAAGACAACCCATTGGACGATGCTTCAGTTGCCCTCTCCCTCATGCTCTGGTACACGCCTAGTTAACAGTCTAGAAACCTAATTTCTTCCTTGACCTCAGCAGTCAGCCCTAAACTTCACCCTCTCCTATGTCGGGCCTTAGAGAGGCCTTTGCCTGGATGTTATTAATGAAAAAGATAGATCCTACCTTCTTTCTACCAACTCACAGAACATGGCTGTGCGGATGGTCCCCCTTAGCCTTTGCTGGTTTCACATTCTGGAAATAGAGCTCAGCATTTTCCTTTAATTTTCAATCAGTTCCGTAAAGGTTAATACCAGTGAATGCAACAATGTCCTCTTACATGTCACGCTGACTGCTGACTAGACAAGCTAGACGTGGCTCCAGCCAGTCATTTTTGGCAGGAAGGATTCTGTTCTGAGCCCCCTTCGCTGAGGTGAAGAGGGCTGTGCAATTATCGTTTTAATGACAAGCCTGGGGTTGAGCTGGTCCAGGGATTTTGGTAGCTGCCCACTTTCTCACAACATCGGGAAATAATCTCTAAACATACTGGCATGGATTTCCCCTCAAGTTAGCTTGGCATAATTATATTTTTCTTTTTAAAAACATTTTTAACGTTTTTATTTATTTTTGAGACAGAGAGAGACAGAGCATGAGCAGGGGAGGGGCAGAGAGAGAGAGAGAGAGAGAGAGAGAGAGACGCAGAATTTGAAGCAGGCTCCAGGCTCTGAGCTGTCAGCACAGAGCCCGATGCGGGACTCGAACTCATGAACCGTGAGATCATGACCTGAGCCAAAGTCGGACGCTCGACCGACTGAGCCACCCAGGCGCCCCAGCTTATTCTTATTTTTAGTAAAACCAAAAGATACATCTCTTTCAAATGATTTCTAGATCTGTAAATTATACACCCAAATCAGCAAGATTTGGAGAATGCCAGTGTGTTGCTGATAAATGACTGGTGCTATGCCAAAGCAGGACCCGTAGCAGGGAAGACATATCCGCCATCAGGATTTTGCCTTCAAAAGCTACATTTTAACTCCTACTTTAAATAACTCCAATCGGAGGAAACAGATTGGTGTGAGTGTGTGGGTTGTGTTTTGTGGCTGGCCATCATAGTTTAGCCCTTCTAGGAATGTAAGAAAGAAACCAGCTTTTTAAGTAAAGCATCAAACCTGCAAGCTTTTGCAGGCCAACAGTTGATTCTAATATGGAATGGCTGAGAGGAAGGCTCCTCATCCCACATGACTCAGATGGTGTGTGTGTGTGTGTGTGTGTGTGTGTGTGTGTGTGTGCGCGCGCGCGTGCGCGTGTGTTGGGCAGGAAGGAGTGGAAAGTAGTTGCAGAAAAGCACGGCATCTCACCTCCTTCATGTGAGCATCTCTTCTTGGCCCCTTCTAACATTCCCTCACCACGTCCTGCTTTCCGTGAACTTACTCGTGTTGTTCTCAGCTCACGTCCGATCATTCTTGCCCGGGCCCCGTGTCAACAACTTCATTACACAACCATGATGATAGTTATGCATCTATTGAGTCAGACTCTGTGGTAGACACTTTACACACACGATGACATTTTGTCTCCACAATACATTGTAAGGCTGGTGGCGATTTGGAGAAACAAGGAGGAACCAGATCAGGGAGGCACTTGTTGGCCACAGCAGCAATTTAGATTTTATTCTGAATGTGAATATCACTGGAGGGTTTGAAGCAGAGGAATGGTATAGTCTGATTTACAACCATGAAGGGAACCCTCTGGGTATCTGGTAGAATGTTGAGTGGAAGGGGTCAGGAGCAGAAACATGGAGACCAGTAAGTGGTTCTTGAAAGGATCCAGGAAAAAGAGTGGTAAGAAGTGCCTGGATTCTGGATATATTATGAAGAAGAAAGAGCTGACAGCTCTTGCTGATGGATTTGATGTAGAATGGTGAGGGAAAGAGGGTCAAAGATGACTCCAAGGTTCGTTTGTTTTGTTTTGTTTTGTTCTTGCCTGGGCAACTGGGTAAATGGTGGTGCCATTTACTGTGGTGAGGAGCACTGGAGGGGGACTTGGAGTGGGAATGAAAATCAACACTTCAACTGTAGGCATGCCGAGTTTGAGATGCCTATCAGACACCCAGAGGGAAAATCAGGTAGGCGTCTGGGTATGTGATATGCGTCTACAGCTCAGGGAAGTTTACTATACTTCTCTCAGTGTTGGCAGATGGAACAGTATAGGAAGCCGTGGGCCTGGGGTGTAGACGACCGAGGAAAAACTTTGCCACTGACTTGCCATATCCTCAATATCACTATATGTGACAGAAGTCCTAAAAATCTGCAGTGAGACCTGGCTCATGTAGGGTCAACACAAAAGGCCAGTAGAAGGAAGCATGGAGCATTGACAGTGCGGGAGAGGAACAAAATATCCTATTCAAATGAGCTTCCACACCAAAATTTTTACATACATGGGAAAAAATGACACTAAGAAAGACCAGCATGCGGCGCCTGGGTGGCTCAGTCAGTTAGTTGAGCGTCTGTCTGACTCTTGATTTCGGCTCAGGTCATGATCTCCAGGAATGTGAGCTCAAGCCCCACATTGAGCTCCATGCTGACAGCAAGGATCCTGCTTGGGATTCTCTCTCTCCCTCTCTCTTTGCCCCCCCCCACTTATTCTCTCCCCCCACTCTCAAAATAAATAAGTTTTTTAAAATTTTTATTTATTTTTGTGAGAGAGAGAGAGAGAAAGAGAGAGCAAGCTGGGGAGGGGCAGAGAGAGAGGGAGACACAGAATCCGAAGCAGGTTCCAGGCTCCGAGCTGTCAGCACAGAGCAGAGCCCAATGTGGGGCTTGAACTCATGAACCGTGACATCATGACCTGAGCCGAAGTCAGACTCTTAACTGACTGAGCCGCCCGGGCACCCCCAAGATAAATAAATTTTAAAGAAGAAGAAGAAAAAAAGAAAGACCACCACGGAAATAACAATCAGAATGTGAATTCATTCAGGATGAATTGATTTTATGGAGAGGTCCATCAAAGATTTTTTTTTTTTTAAGTATGTTGAAGATGCTCGAAGAGATATGCAAACAACTTTAATTTAAAAATAGCAGGAAGTGAAAGGGGTGCCTGGCTGGCTCAGTTGGTGGAGCACACGACTTGGGTTGGGTGCAGAGATTACTTAAAAGTAAAATCTTTATTTATTTATTTTTTTAAAAATAAAATCTTAAAAGAAATAAATAGAAATGGCAGGAAATTATGAAACAAGCAGCAAATAAACAGATGAAAGATGAGACCAGATGGATATAAAAGAACCAATTAGAAATCTTGGAAAGGAAAATAAAGTCATTAAAATGCAAACTCAAGAGAGCACATACTTGAGATTGGACGCAAAGAGAAAATAGCGAAGTGTCAGTACTGAGGAATGCTAAATGTAGCACGAAAAAGAGAAGGATATTTAAAAAAATATAACAGTGAAGAGAAGTGGACTATATTGAGAGGAGTTCCAGGGGCAGTAAAGAAGATTACAGAGAAATAGTATTTGCTTACATAATAGAAGAAATTTCTAGTGTTGAAGAAGCACCTGAGTCCTTAGTTGTTGAGTGTACTTTGGGTATTGAGCAGGATAAATGAAAATAAATACCCAGCTAGATGCATCACGGTTCTGCAGAACCTTGAGGATTAAGATAATACCTTAAAAACTACCAGAAAACAAAGATTATTTATGAAAGAATGACAGATTCAGTAAAAAGAGTATTGTCTTCAAAGTCCTGAAGAAAAATAATTTGCAAGAGTGAGGGTAGAATAAAGTATTTTTAGGCCATACGAAGACTCACCAAATTTAGAGTCCAGAGACCCTCACTAAAGCAACTCTTAAAAGATATACTTAGTGGGGTGCCTGGGTGGCTAGGTCGGTTCAGTGTCTGACTGTGGCTCAGGTCACGATCTCCTGGTTCGTGAGTTTGAGCCCACATCAGGCTCTCTGCTGTCAGTGCAGAGCCTGCTTGGGATTCTCTCTCTCTTCCTCTCTCTCTGCCCCTCCCCCTGCCAAAATAAATAAATAAACTTTCAAAAAAATATGTACTTACCAAGAAGAAAGAGAAGGTTAGGGTACAAAAAAGTGGTTAAAACAGAAATGGGTAATATATATATAGTGATGTATTTAATTAACTGGATATAAAAACTGCTTTTTGATGATGTTTAAATAAATGTAAACTTAATGCTTTAGACAAAGTAAATAATATTGGGGTATTCAGTTTGTAGTTATGCCAAAACCTGTGTCATATTCAGTAGGGGATTGAAAATTCTGAAGGAGAATGGAGGTGACAGAGGAAAGAGTAAGTGTTCTTGAAGCAAAATCAATAGGAATAATTCAATCTGAACAATAGAGGAAAAAAATATCTTGAGAACTATACAGGGTTTTAGGGACCTGTAGAACAGAGCCAAGAAGTCTAACGTTCATATTATCAGAATCTCAGGACGAGAAGAGAGTGTGGGGCAGGAAATATATTAGGGCTTCATCAAAGTAAAAAATGTTGACTATGAGAAAGACAGTGGTAAGAGAATGACAAGACAAGGTACAGCCTGGGAGAAAATTTGCAAGTCACATATCCAACAAAGAACTTATAGTCCGAATATGTAAAGAGCTTTGTAAACCAAATAATAAGGAAACAAGCCAATTTAATTGAAAAAAGGGGGGGGGGGGGGCAAAAGATCTGTAGAGAAACTTTACAAAAGAAAATGCATGTATGGAAAATAAGCACATTAGTCATTATAAAAACGTAAGTTAAAACCACAATGGGATACCATGACTCATACATTAGAATGGGTAAAATTTCAAAAGATTGCTTCCATATCTTGGCTATTGTAAGTGATGCTGCAAAAGGCATAAGAGTGTATATATATCTTTTCAAATTGGTGTTTTCATTTTCTTTGGGTAGAAAGATACGGAAGCAACCTAAGTGTCTATCAACTGATGAATGGATAAAGAAGATGTGGGTATATACATGTATACCCACAGTGGAATATTACTGGGCCATAAAAAAGAATAAAACCTTGTCGTTTACAAAAACATGGATGGACCTAGAGGGTATTTTGCTCAGTAAAATCAGAGAAAGAAAGACAAATACCATAAGATTTCACTTAATATGTGGAATCTAAAAAACAAAACTAACGAAAAAACAAACAGAAATAGACTCGTAAATACACAGAACACACTGGGGGTTGCCAGCAGGGGGAGAGTGGAGGGGGGATGAGAAAAATAGGTAAAGAGGATTGAGAAGTACAAACTTCCAGTTACAAAATAAATAAGTCATGAGGATGAAAAGTACAGCATAGGGAATATAGTCAATGATATTGTAATAACTTTGTATGGCGACAGATGGTGACCACACTTCTCACGCTGAGCACTGCATGATGTATAGGGGTGTCGAATCACTGCTTTATAGATCTGAAACTAATATAACATTGTATGTCAACTATACTTCCATTATTTTTAAAAAAAAAAGGTAACAGGAGTGTGGTAGAGAAAGGAGAAGACAGAACCAAAGGTCAGAAAAAATGGGTTTACATTGAAGAAAAAACCAGACTGATCATATCAGGCGGTGAGAACGTGGAGGAACCAGGACTTTTGTGCACTGCTGAACTTTGGAAGAAAGTTTGGCAGTCTCTTAAAAAGTTAAAAACCTACGTGTGTTCTAGCTATTCCTAGGTATTTACCCGAGAGAAAAGAAATCATATGTTCATACAAGACGCGCACATGAATGTTTCTAGCACCTTTCTTTGTAATAGCAAGCACTGGAAACAGCCACCTACTTAACGACAGGTGACTGGACAGTGTATGGCTTAAAAATTTTTGGAACTACTGATATACACAATATAGATAACTCCCTGAATAATTATACCTGGTGAAAGAATAGCCACAAGAGTACCTGCTCTGGGATTCCATGTATATAAAATTATGGAGCATGTAAACTAATGTATAGTGACAGAATGCAAATCAATGGTTGCTTGGGGTTGGAGGTGGTGGTGGGGAGGAGGGATCACCAAGGGGCATGAGGAAATTTTAGGGGATTATGGGTGGATACATTCACAATTTTGTTTTGGTACGATGGTTTACCAGATGTATATGTATATTGAAATTTATCAAATTGCGCACTTTACACATAGGCAGTTTGTGGTAAGTCAATTATCCCTCACTAGAGCTGTTAAAAACAAAAATGAGAACAAAAAATAAATAAATAAAAAATATCAGAGACTAGAGCCAAATTATGAAGAGTTTCAGACAATAAAATATTGCTCTCTCATGGTGCAATTAATGTATTTGTCACACAGAGAGGCATAATTTTTTATTAATGTTATTAAAATTTAATCCATCTGCCATACAATTCAACCATTTAATGTACAATTAACCATTTAATGTGCACAATTCAGTGACTTTTAGTGTATTCACTGAGTTTTATTTTTAGTAATATGCATGAATTGAAACCATTATGGTCAGAAAATGCAGTGCAAATTTTCTTTTATAGAACATTTTGTTAAGTTTATTTTTTTAGTAATCTCTACATCCAATTAGGGCTGAATCTCATGACCCTGCGATCAAGAGTCACATGCTCTTCTGACTGAGCCAGCCAGGCACTCCTAGAGAACATTTTATATATAATTTATCATCACAAAAATCATAAGGAAATTTTGAGAAGATCAAAACATGTGCTAATGGTACAATTTAGGCAACTATTAAATAATACAGCTGATATAAGATTTTATTTTGATTTTTTAAATTTTGTCTAATCTTTATTTTTGAGAGAGAGAGAGAGCCGGAGTGTGAGTGGGGATGGGGGTTGGGGGGGTGGGGCAGAGAGAGAGGGAGACACAGAATCTGAAACAGGCTCCAGGCTCTGAGCCGTCAGCACAGAGCCCAGTGCGGGGCTCGAACTCACAAACGGTGAGATCGTGACCTGAGCTGGAGTCAGACGCTTCACCAGCTGAGCCACCCAGGTGCCTCATATTTGAAATGATTTTTAATGTAGTACTAAAATAATGAAGCATTAAGAAATACGTTTCATGTTTAAAGATATTATTTAAAGTCAGTAAAATATTTATTTTCAAATGTGGTAAAAGTTTCATTACACCCCCAAATTTTACGCTTTGATTGCACACTTTGTTTCACTGATTTAGACATCAGTAAAAAAGAGATTACATGAAAGCACAGCTGAATTAACTCGGGTTTGTCTTTGTCTTTATAATCACTGTGCTATCGTTTTAAATTTAGAATCTACTTTTTAAATATGGGATATGTATATTACGTATTACCACAGGGATTGCAGTCGGGGAGTCTGCCCAAAGCAAGCTCAGATTATTTTAAATGGCTAAGAGTTACTGTAGGAAAGAATAGCCTGTGCCTGGGGCCAACTATTTAACAAGGATGTATCAAATTAACTTCCTTGTAGGATAAAATGATTATTAAAACACGAATTCTAAAAATTGGCTAATTTAG
>NW_024420501.1:3697641-3698998 GCF_014898765.1 Herpailurus yagouaroundi
ACCATATATATATATATATATATATATATATATATATATATATACAATGTTAACCACAGCAGCCTTTTATTTATTTATTTACTCAAATTTTTATTGAAATTCTAGTTACTTAACATATAGTGTGGGGCGCCTGGGTGGCGCAGTCAGTTAAGCGTCCGACTTCGGCCAGGTCACGATCTCGCGGTCTGTGAGTTCGAGCCCCGCGTCAGGCTCTGGGCTGATGGCTCAGAGCCTGGAGCCTGTTTCCGATTCTGTGTCTCCCTCTCTCTCTGCCCCTCCCCTGTTCATGCTCTGTCTCTCTCTGTCCCAAAAATAAATAAACGTTGAAAAAAAAATAAAAAAATAAACATATAGTGTAACATTGCTTTCAGGAGTAGAGTTTAGTGATTCATCACTCACGTACAACACCTCTTGCTCAACACAAGTGCCCTCCTCGATACCCGTTAAGCCCATTCCCCCCACCAACCTCCCCTCCAGCAGCTCTCAGTTTGTCCTCTATGGTAGAGTCTCTTATGGTTTCTTTCTCTCTCTCTCTCTCTCTTTTTTCCCCCTTCCCATACGTTCATCTGCTTTGTTTCTTAAATTCCACATATGACACGCACGGGCGAGGGGCAGAGAGGGAGGCGGAAAGAAAGAGAATCCCAAGTGGGCTCCACGCTGTCAGGGCAGAGCCTGACGTGGGGCTCGAACCCATAAATCAAGAGATTAGGAGATCATGACCTGAGCTGAAGTTGGAGGCCTAACCCACTGAGCGACCCAGGCTCCCTACAGCAGTCTTTTAGAAGTTAGACCAAACGAGGACTTTGGCCGGGGGGGGGGGATTTAGAAATGGTTGGTTACTGTGCTAATAAAAACAAGACTGCCTTTTACTGGGTTCTATTGTTCTTATATTAAAATTCTCTGTGGAGAATTTTCCTTTATTGCCTGCAGGTGGGCAGACCACTCCTACTCTCCCAACCCATCGTAGGGCCCTCTTCTACTGCAACCTTCTAACAAGAAAATGGCCTAATTGTTCTTGGGTTTGTGGCCTCCAAGCACCATTATTTTAGTGGGGGGGGGGCTGTCGGTGACTCTCTATAGGGTGAGCCTTTTTGTCCTTCTGAAGGCCCTTAGTTGCTTACAGCGACAGTCATTGTAAGCACCACACATTAAACCCTCTTCCCATCTGGGTTCTGGTAATCTCGACTCTGACCCTGTGCCCCCTCTCTACCCCAAACACATGGAGAGCCACCAAAGTTCTTTTTCTTCCTGCCTGTGGGACAGAGTGTTGAGAAAATTTGTCTTGACCTCTCAGTCCTCACCCAGTCCTGATCCTCAACGTCTGGCTAACTGTGGGCCTGCCAGTCTGGCCCCCCCC
>NW_024420501.1:3699098-3761039 GCF_014898765.1 Herpailurus yagouaroundi
CCCCCCCCACCCTCCAGCACCTCACCTCCCTTCCTTCCCGCGTGCCTGTCTCTTCCTTTCGTTTTCTCCCTCCATCTGTCACGGATACGCATACACAGCTCCTTTTCACAACTTGTTTTCATTTTTATCAACGTCTGTGTACCCTGTTGGTCTAGATCTGGCCCCTAGGTGTCTGAACAGTTCTCTGTAGCCACTTCAGAATATGCCATAGCTGATTCTAGGTTTCTGGCCCAGGCTCTGCATTTACTGGCCACACAAGATGTTATTTGGAATGGTTGGAGTTTCCAGTGTTTCTCGTTCCCGCTCTGCTCATTTTCACTTGGTGTCTTGTTCAGCTTGTGGTAGCAGATGAATATCATTGGCCTTACTCTTCTGTGAGGCATTCTCGAACAGGAAGGGGATGACTGAGGCGGTTTGTTTCTCACATTCCTTTGAGGGGGTCTTTTTGTCTTCTTGGCTTCCTTCTGCACCTGGAAAGGCAACAGGGTGAGTCAGCATGGCATTTGTTTGGGGGAAGGGGATGGGAATGTATAGGAATGGGGCTTCATGAGTAGAGAGGTGGGTTGAGGAAGGGGGTTGTGTCAGGCAAGGCAGGGTAAGAGACTTGGGGAGACCTGTGGGGAAGAAGAAGAAGAAAGCATGGGTGGGATCATCTGACCTTGCCGCTGTGCCTGGTCTTGGGTTGACAGGAAGTCTTCTTCCCCTTCTTTCTTTTGGTTCTTGGGTCTGGCTGTTCCATGCTTCTGTTTGATCGTTTCATACTTATATAAGGCTCCTCTGGTATGCAGATCTTACCAGCCTTATTTAAGCCTCCTAGTGGTCTACCCCATGGCTCCTGGCCAGGCTCCTGACCAGTGAGGAGCCACACCCTTCAGCTTTGTTTGATCAGGAGCTCCCCTGGCCAATGGTAATGTTGAAGTGGCTTGGGCATCACAATGCACTGCTCCTGACACCTCTGTGGTGGCAGGGAGGACAGGATGCTACGGTTGGAGGAGAGGGATGTTTCCTCAATGCCCCCTAAAGATCCATCTCAAAGTGACCTGCTACCCCTCCTCATTTCCTCATGTTCAATTCTAGTGGGTCCCATGGAAGGGAGAGAGTGTTTCCCCAAAGACATTCCCCCCAGCCACTCCATTCAGGGGCTCATTCTGTTCTCTCCCATTCTTTACCATAACCTATCATCTTGGATATCTCGCCTAAAGTCTCTCCAAGGTAATGTGGCCTTATTTACTTTTCTAGGAAGATGTGAATTGTTCCACTTTCCTCCAACAGTTTTCCCTTTTGTGCCTGTTTTTGTATGGCCCATGAGCTAAGAAAGTTTCTTTTTTTTTCTTTTTTTTTTTTTTTAGCATTTTTAAATGGTTGAGAACAAAATCAAAAGGAGAATATTTCATGATGTGAAAATTATAGGAAATTCAAATCTCGTGGCCCATAAAATTTTATTAGAACACATACACTCATTCACTTAAATACTGTCAGTGGTTGCTTTCACACAGCAGAGTTTAGTAGTTGCAACGAAGACTGTACAGCCCGCAATACAAAATATTCACTATCTGTCTCTTTAGAGAAAAAGGTTGCCAACTCCTGCTCTTTTCTCTTCCATTGATCTATTTGCCCATCCTTATGCCAATACCACACACTGTGCAATTTTGGGTCAGGGGAAGAGAGAATCCTAAGCAGACTCCGTGCCCGGCGTGGAGCCTGACTCGGAGCTCAAGCCCATGACCACGAGATCATGACCTGAGCCGAAATCAAGAGTCGGATGCTTAACTGACTGAGCCACCCAGGCATCCTGATTACTGTAATTTTTGAAGAATGTTTATTTATTTATTTTGAGAGAAAGAGAGTGTGTGGCTGGGGGAAGGGGAAGAGAGAGATGGGGAGAGAGAGAATCCCAAGCGGGCTCCATGCTGCCAGCGGAGAGCCTGATGCGGGACTTGAACTCACCAACTGTGAGACCATCACCTGAGCTGAAGTGGGATGCTTAACGGATGGAGCGTGATGTGGGGCTTGATCTCACAAACCCAGGGATCATGACCTGAGCCGAAATCAAGAGTTGGATGCTTAACTGACTGAGCCACCCAGGTGCCCCAATTATTATAATTTTATAATAAGTACTAAAATGAGCTAGTGCAGCTTATCCAACTTAGCTCTTGTGTAGAGCCCTTCACATATTCATATAAATTTTGAATTTAGCTTTTCTATAAACGTTAAAGCCTGCTACGATTTTATTGTGATGGTGTTGAATTTGTATATGGATATAGGGAGAACTGAAATCTTAAAACAATATTGAGACTTTCCATCCATGAACATGTTGTATCTCTCCACTTATTTAGGTCTTAATTTATGTCTGTAATGTTTTTTTAATTTTCTTTTTTTAAAAAAATGTTTATTTATTTTTGAGAGAGAGAAGGAGCACAAGCAGGGGAGGGGCAGAGAGAGAGAGACAGGGGCAGACAGAGAATCCGAAGTGGGCTCCAGGCTCCAAGCTGTCAGTACAGAGCCCGACATGGGACTCAAACTCACAAACTGTGAGACCATGACCTGCACTAAAGTTGGACGCTTAACCGACTGAGCCACCCAGGCGCCCCTAATTTTCAATGTGCAACTCCTGCACAATTTTTGTTAAGTTGATTCCTAAGTATTCTATGTTTTGATGCCGTTGTAAATGGAATTGTGTTTAATTTCTGATTTTTTGCCAGTGTCAAATTGTGTAGAAATGCAACTGATTATCATATATTGGCCTTACATCTCCTGAGTTTTATGAATTCACTTATTGGTTCTAGTAGTTGTTTTGTAGATTCCTTTAGATTTTCTACCTAAACTGTTGGCTGCGAATAAATACAGTTCTACTTCTTTTCCTATCTTTATGCCATTTATAATTTTAATACCTAGGCTGTGTTCTCCAATAATGGACATAGTTGATGAGAATTGGCATTTTTGTACTACTTCTGATCTTGGAAGGGAGGTATTAAATATTTCACCCTTATTTATGCTATTGGTCATGGGATTTCTTGTTGATTCCCTTTATCAGATTGAGAAAGTTCCCTTTTTGTTTCTCATTTGCTGAGAGGTTTTATTATGAATGGGTATTGAATTTTGTCAAATGCATTTTCAGCGTCTTTTTAACCATATGTTTTTCATGTCTATTCTATTAATGGGAAATATATTAACTGATTTTAAAGTTTTTATTGAAATTCCAGTAAACCAACGTACAATATAATATTAGCTTCAGATGTACAACATAGTGATTCAGCATTTCCATACAATACTCAGTGCTCATCACAAGTGCCCTCCTTAATCCCCATCACCTATTTAATCTACGCTCCCATTCCCACCCCTCCAGTAACCATCAGTTTGTTCTCAATAGTTAAGATCTGTTTCTTGGTTTGCCTCTCTCTCTCTTTTTTCCCTTTGCCCATTTGTTTTGTTTCTTAAATTACACATATTTAGGTGAAGTCATATGGTATTTGTCTTTCTCTGACTTATTTCATTTAGCGTAATACTCTCTAGCGTATTTGTCATTGCAAATGACAAGATTTCATTCTTTTTTATGGCCGAGTAATATTCCATTATATATATATATATATATATATATACATACATATTCTCATGTGTTCTTTATCCACTCATCAGTCAATGGACATTTGGGCTGTTTCCATAATTTGGCTATTGTAGATAATGCTGCTATAAACATCAGGGTGCACGTATCCCTTTGAATTAGTCTTTTTGTATTCTGTGGGTAAATACCCAGTAGTGAGATTGCTGGATTGTAGGGTAGCTCTATTTCTAACTTTTTGAGGAACCTCCACACTATTTTCCACAGTGGCTGCACCAGTTTGCATTCCCACCATGAGTGCAAGAGGTTCCTTTCTCTCCACATCCTCACCAACACCTGTTGTTTCTTGTGTGGTGGATTTTAGCCATTCTGACAGGCATGAGGTGACATCTCATTGTAGTTTAGGTATTTCTCCTGAGGCAAGGGAAACAAAAGCAAAAATAAACTATTGGGACTATATCAAAATAAAAAGCTTCTGCACAGCAAAGGAAACTATCAACAAAACTGAAAGGCAACCTATGGAATGGGAGAAGGTATTTGCAAATGACATATTCAATAAAGGGTAAGTATCCAAAATATATTTTAAAAAACTTATAAAACTCAACACCCCAAAAATGAATAATCCAGTTAAAAATGGGCAGAAGACATGAATAGACATTTTTCCAAAGAAGACATACAGATGGCCAACAGACACATGAAAAGATGTTCAACATCATTTATCATCAGGGAAATGCAGATCAGGATAATTACAAAAACCAAAATCGTTGTATTTGATTTGCTAATGTTTTATTAAGGATTTTTGCATCAATTTTAATGAGTGATTTTGGTCTATGGTTTTCTTTCTTTTTGATTTCTTTGTGATACTTAGATATCAAGGGCATAAACCAGTCTAGAGGAGCTCTTGTCCATATTTTCTGAATGAGTTTGCTTAAGATTGGTATTAGATTTTTCTTAAGTATTCAGAGCATTCACCAGTGAAGCCATCAACTCTTGGAAGTTTCCTGTGAGAAGGTTTTATGTTTCAAGTTAATTTTGATATTTGCATTATTTAAAAATTCCAGTCTTGTGTTTTGGTAAAGTGTTTTTCCAAGAAGTTTGCCATTTCATCTAAATTGTTGAATTTGTTAGTATGAAGTCATGTATGATATTCCCTCTGTAGTTTTCAAATATCTCTAGCATGCGTAGTGATGCCACTTTTATAATTCCTGAAATTGGTAACTTGTGTTTTGTGTCTTTTTTTCTTGATTACTTCTAGCTAGGCTCCTGTCAGTTTTATTAATCTTAAAAACAAACTTACATTTGACTTTCTTCATTTTTTCAATGTTTTGTCTTTTTCTATCTCACTGACTTTTCTCTTTTCTCTTTTTTCTATTTAATTTGGACTTACTTTACTTTTCTTTTCATAGTTTCTTAAAGTAGAATCTCGTATCATTCATTTTAAGCCTTTTGTCTTTCCTAATATGAACTTAAAACTACAAAATTGATACTTAAGACCGCTTTAGCTGCAACTCACAAAATTTGATATATTGTGTTTTCTTATGCAGTTTGATTTATCTTCTAATTTCAATTATTTCTTTTTAAACCATGCGTTATTTTTAAATTTTTTAAATATTTATTTATTTTTAGAGAGAAAGGAGAGACAGAGCATGAGCATGAGCATGAGCATGAGCTGGGGAGGGGCAAAGAAGGAGACATAGAATTTGAAGCAGGCTCCAGGCTCTGAGCTGTCAGCACAGAGCCTGACATGGGGCTTGAACTCACAAACCGTGAGATTGTGACCTGAGCTGAAGTCAGATGCTTAACCGAGTGATCCACCCAGGTGCCCCTAAACCATGGGTTATTTAGAAGTATGTTTCTGATTTCAAAATATTTGGAGATTTTTCCATTTATGTTTTTGTTATTGATTTTTTTTATCTAATTCTGCTGTGGTTAGAGAACACATTTTTATGATTTAAATCTTTTAAAGTTTATTGAAACTCATTTTATGACCCAGAATTAGATCTATCTTGGTGTAGGTCAAAGCTGGTTGACAGTAGTTTTCAAATATGATACATCTTCATTGATTTCTTTGTCTTCTTGATTTATCAGTTATTAACAGAAGAGAGCTTAAACCTCCATCTATGATCGTGGATTTTTCTTTTTCTCCCTTTACTTTTGTAAATTTTCGCCTTACCTATTTTGAAACTCTATTATGGCATACTCATTTAGGATTGTTATATATTCTTTTTAAAAAATTTTTTTTAACGTTTATTTATTTTTGAGACAGAGGGAGACAAAGCATGAACGGGGGAGGGTCAGAGAGAGGGAGACACAGAATCTGAAACAGGCTCCAGGCTCTGAGCTATCAGCACAGAGCCTGACGCGGGGCTCGAACTCACGGACCGCGAGACCATGACCTGAGCCAAAGTCGGCCGCTTAACTGACTGAGCCACCCAGGCGCCCCACGGATTGTTATATATTCTTGATGCATTAACCCTATTTTCATTATCAAATGATCCACTTTATCTCTTCTGGTACCCCTTGTTTCAAAGCCTACTTTGTCTGATGTTAATGTAGCCTCAATAGCTTTCTTATGCTTCATGTTTGCATCGTATATCTTGTTCCACCCTTTTACTTTCAACCTAACTGTGTTTTTATATTTCAAGTGTGTTTCTTGTTAAGAGGATATAGAAGTGCTGATGCACAAGGGCACATGTACCCCAATGTTTCTAGCAGTGCTATCAACAATAGCCAAACCATGGAAAGAGCCCAAACGTCCATCAACTGATGAATGGATAAAGAAGATGTGGTTTATATATACAATGAAATACTACTTAGCAATGAGAAAGAATGAAATCCTGGCATTTGCAGCAATGTGGATGGAACTAGAGGGTATTATGCTAAGTGAAATAAATCAGCGAGAGAAAGACAGATATCATGTTTTCACTCATACGTGAAACTTGAGAAACTTAACAGAAGACCGTGGGGGAATGTTGCAGACTATGAGTCTGGAGTTCTCTCTTGTGCAGCAAGAGAGCAGATGTAGAATTGAGTATGAGAGAGGCTAATGTCAGGGAGGAGGCAAGAGCCCCAAACAGGGGTTTCGAATCTGTATTTACTGAACTCACAAGATATTACACACGTGGTGAATGTGAAAAAACAAGATCTTACGCATGTGAACATGGAGGAAACAATCAGACTAATTATTAATTTGTGTGCGTAAGAAGTAAAGGGTCTGGGGTGCAAGTGGAGTTTGTGATCAAAGTACAATGGTGTATTAACGTCAGATGGAAAGTAATTTCCTGTAGGTGATATAAAAAGTTACTCATGATCCCATTCTAACCCATTTATGTAGAACCTATTTCCCCATAGGGAAAGGGAAGGGGAAAAAATAGTTTTAAACAGAGAGGGAGGCAAACCCATAAGAGACTCTTAAATACAGAGAACAAACAGGGTTGATGGGGGGGGGGTGGAGAGGGGCAAATGGGTGATGGGCATTGAGAAGGGCACTTGTTGGGATGAGCACTGGGTGTTGTATGTAAGCGATGAATCATGGGAATCTGCCCCCGAAACCAAAAGCACACTGTATACGCTGTATGTTAGCTAACTTGACAATAATCTATATTTAAAAAAATAAATTAAAAAACAGAGCATATAGTTAGATATTGATTTTTTTTTCAATGTTTTTTTATTTATTTTTGGGACAGAGAGAGACAGAGCACGAACGGGGGAGGGGCAGAGAGAGAGGGAGACACAGAATCAGAAACAGGCTCCAGGCTCCGAGCCATCAGCCCAGAGCCTGACGCGGGGCTCGAACTCACGGACCGCGAGATCGTGACCTGGCTGAAGTCGGACGCTTAACCGACTGCGCCACCCAGGCGCCCCTGATTTTTTAAATTGAATCCATGAATATCTGTCTTTTAGTTGAAGTGCTTAATCCATTTATATTTAATGGAATTATTGATATGACTATGTTTAAGTCTATTCTTTATTTCTTTTCTATTTTTTCCATCAGTTATTTATTTTTTTCCTTCTTTTCAGTCTTCTTTCAGATTAATTGAATGTTTTTTGTATTTCATTCTATTTCTTCTATTGGTATTTTAGCAATAGCTTTTTGTATTATTGGCTTTTTAATTGTAGGGATTCTAATATGCATCTTTAGCTTACCACATTTTACACAGAAATTTTATACCAATTAATGTATAATAATATTACAATAATATCATTACACTTACATCCCTGCTGCCCTTAGTGCTATCATTGTCATATAAAACTCAAAACACATTTTTGCTATGTTTTAGTGTAACATTCAATTACCTTTAAAAATTGTAATGAAAGAAAGAAAAATTGTGTTTTGTACTTGTTACCTATTTAGCACTTCCAATGCCCTTCATTGCTTACTTTATATCTGAATTTCCATCTGATTATCATTACCCTTCAGTCTGAAAAACTTTCCTTAGGATTTTCATAGGGTGGGTGTGCTGTCAACAGATTTTCTCAGCTTTTGTTTATCTGAAAATGTTTTTATTTTGCCTTGAGTCTTGCAAAGTGATTTTACTGAACGTAGATTGATATATCAATAGCATTTTTTAAATTTTAGCACTTTAATGGTGTCCTTCTTTGATTTTCAGGCCTCTGTTGTGTCTGATATGAAGCCATCTGTAATTCTTATTGTTTTTCTGTTCATAACGTGTCTCTTTCCTCTGACTGCTTTTAAGACTTTTTCTTTATCGTTGTTTGCAGCAGATTGTCTATGGCACTAAGTTTAAGTGAGATTTTCTTTTGGGGGTTCACTAATTTTCCTGGATGTGTGGGCTGCTGTTTTTGGTCAAACTTTAAATGTGTTTTTTTCTGACTCTTTCTTTCTCTGGAATTACAATGTCATGTACCTCAGTGTCCTTGATTTTGCTTCAAAGGTAATTGAGCCTATAAATTATTTTCAATATTTTTTCTCTGTTTGCATCATTTAGGATGAAATAATTGACCTATCTTCAAGTTAATTAATTCTTATTTCTGTTGTGTTCCAATCTATTGTAAATTTTTAAAAAATCAGATGAATTTTTTATTCAGATATTGTATTTTTTAATTCTAGGATTTTCCAGGGGCGCCAGGGTGGCTCAGTCAGTTAAGGGGCCAACTTCGGTTCAGGTCATGATCTCACAGTTCGTGAGTTCAAGCCCTGCGTTGGGCTCTGTGCTGACAGCTCAGGGCCTGGAGCCTGCTTCGAATTCTGTGTCTCCCTCTCTCTCTGCCCTTCCCCTGCTTGTGCTCTGTTTCTCTCTCTCTCACAAATAAATAAACATTAAAAATAACTTTGAAAAAAATTCTAGGATTTTCCATTTGGTTTATTTTTATAGCTTCTGAATCTCTTCTGAACTTTTCCATCTTTTCATCCATTCTTTTCCTATATACATTTTTTATTGACATAAAATTTACACACACACACACACACACACACACACACACACACACACTCTCTCTCTCTCCCCCCCTTTCTCTTTGCCCCTCATTCACTTGCGCCCTCTCTCTCTTAAAAAAATTTCACAAAACAGAATTATCCATTTTATTGTGTGCAATCCTGTGACATTTAGTACGTTCACAATGTTGTGCAATGAAAACCTCTATCTACTTCCAAAATATTTCATCACCCCAAACGGAAACCCTGTACCCACCAAGCAATTACTTCCAACTCCCCCCAGCACCTAAAAACCACTAATCTGCTGTAGTTTTGATTATTGTAGATATTTCTTACAAATGCATCATATAAAATATGACTTTTTCTCGGGCTTCTTTCACGTAACGTTTTCAAGGTGTGTTCATGCTACAGCATGGATTAGAACTTCATTCCTTTTTATGGCTGTATAATAATCCATTATATTACTATACTGTATAATGTTTTTCCATTCATCAGCTGATGGAAATTTAGATTGTTTCCAGCTTTTGATTATTGTGTATAGTGCTTTGGTTAATATTTGCATGCAAGTTTTTGTTTGAATAACTGGTTTTTGGTGGTTGTTGTTACATACATAGGTGTGGAATTTCGGGGTCACATGATAGCTCTATGTCCAGCTTTTTGAGGAATCATCAAACTGTTTTGTACACCATTTCCATTTTCATCAGCAATGGGTGAGGGTTCCAATTTCTCCATATCCTTGTCAGCATTTGTTATCGTCTCTCTTTTTTACTATTGGCATCTTAGTGAGCGTGAAGTGGTATCTCACTGTGATTTGATTTATATTTCCCTAATGACTATGGTGTTAAACGTCTCATGTGCTTATTGGCCACTTGTATATTTTCTCTGTGGAAATGTTTATTCAAGTTGTTTGCCCATTTTTAAGTTGGGTTGTCTGTTTTTTTGTTGTTGACTTGTACGAGTTCTTTATATATTCTGGTTACTAGCCCCTCGTGAGATAATGCGATTTGCACGTATATTCTCCCATTCTGTGGTTTGTCTTTTTCATTTCCTTGATAGTGTCCTCCAAGGCACAGAAGTTTTAAATTCTGATCCAATCCAATCTATTTTTTTTCTTTGTCGTTCATGCTTTCAGTGTTATGTGTCACAATCCACTGCCAAGTACAAGGTCATAAAGAGGTACACCTGTTTTCTTTTTAGAGTTTTATGGTTTTAGCTCTTACATTTAGGTCATCCATCCATTTTGAGTTAATTTTTGTATACAGTGGGAGGCAGGCTCTCCGCTCTTGCGTGCATTTATTTATTTAGATTAAATCAGCCATTGCTAGTGGTTTCTTGGGAGGAAAAAAATTTCCTTTATCTTGAAAACTGCCATAAGTTCCATATTCTCCTGCTTAATAGCTGCTTTGAACATGTCTCAACCCACCCGCAGAAGGAATGGTGTCAGGAGCTGCAAAACCATTTAGTTTACACTTGACATCTTCAGCCACCTGACACTAACCTACCTTTTCAGGGATACCTCCTGACTGTTCTCTAATTAGATCCTCGAAGTCAAGCAAAGCACCTGCTCCCTGTCGGCCCCTGCGCGCAGAGCCGCCCACCTCAACCTCAGCAGCCCTTTCTGTTGTAAGTATCTTGCTAGAGGCTATGTCTGTCTCATTTATCACTGTATCTCCAGCATCCGGCATGATGCCTGGCACACAACAGTGAAGCCACTTCTTACACATGGGACCGATCCTAGAGCCAATATGTAACATGAAAATCACATGGTCAGAACTACTTCTGATGATGCCTTAGGAGGATGCCACAACAGAGAATGGCATCCTTCTCTCACAAAGTGCAGCATGGCCAGCCTGTCTTTCGGTGTGGACACAGATCGCTGGGTTGTTCTTTTTGTTTGATCCTCAGATTAAGTAGTTGGCTTGCACTTCGGTGGGGCATACCATATGAAAGATATATATCTTTAAACAAAAGAATGACACTCAGCAAAGCAAGCTGTTCGCAGTAGGAGTTGGAAGAACAGATTCATGCCTCTTATCTCTCACTTGATCCAGGGTATATATTAATTGAGTGTAATGGTGGCAGGATTTGTCCATGCTATTTAAACAATTCTCTCCTACTGTGTATTGCTGAATTCATGTAAGTGAAATATGCCTCTGAATGCCAATATCATAGACACTCAAAAAGTTTCTTTGCATGGGTGACTTAATTAATTAATGCTGTTCTCTCTGCTTGAACGTCTTCTTTTTGTCTCTGCCTATCAAAACCCGATACATTTTCTCAGAGCTGAGCTGATGACCCACTTGTTCCCCCAGCAGGCTAATTATTTCATTTATTAGGTGTCTGTTCTGCAGCAGACAATGCAAAACACCTTATATGCTTTGCCCTCCTTTAATCCTCACAGCAATCCTGTGAGAGAGGAATAATGAATGTTTTTCCTGATTTAGGGATGCGAACACTGAGATTTAGGGAGCTGAACTATCTTGCCCAAGGTAGGTGTCATTTACCTTGTTCACTGCTCCCTTTAGGCCCCCAAACAGTGTCTGCCATAGAATACGTGCTCAACGAATATTGACCATTGACTGCATAGAGTGACTGTCAGATTCCAAGCCCGTATGCCTAGCTTCTCTGCGAGAGCTTCTTGACCTATTTTGACTCAAAGCCCCAGTCATACTTTCTCACTGTATCATCCACGTATCGACCCCAGCCAAGAATATCTTGTGGATCTTCATTTACTTTTAATTTGTATTACGAAACCTATCGGTATCTTAAATGCTTTTCCAAATACATCTGCTCCTGCAGAGTCTGATACCCTTCTTTATCTCCTGTGATTCTTCTTCCTAACCCTTACAGCCCCCATAAGCTGTAAGGTCGCTACTATTCAAATGATTTTTAAAAATTATTTTTATTTTTAATTTTTTTTAATTTTTTTAATGTTTATTTATTTTTGAGACAGAGAGAGACAGAACATGAGCAGGGGAGGGGCAGAGAGAGAGGGAGACACAGAATCCGAAGCAGGCTCCAAGCCGTGAGCTGTCAGCACAGAGCCCAGTGCGGGGCTAGAACTTGTCAACCGCGAGATCGTGACCTGAGCCTAAGTTGGACGCTCAACCGACTGAGCTACCCAGGCGCCCCAATTCAAATGATATTTAACAAAACATTGCTTTGTGTTACAGGGACTTGGATACATATCTTCATAGGTGCTAACTGACCAGCATCACTCTCTGAAGCATTCTTCACCAAACCCTGATCTTGACAAACTAAATGTCTAGAGATAATTGTTCTTCTGCCAACACATCCAGTACCTTGACAATCTGGACCAAAATAGATGCCAGGCCTCCTGGTTTCCCTCACATAAATGTCCTGCTGCCCAAACTGACCGGAACTGGTCAAAGGATGACTATACTTAAGTTGGCCATGTCACGGAGGCCATTTTTGTTGGTAACTGGCAATTTTTGAAGCGTCAAAGATTTACAAAATGCATTATGGTTTCATGGAACGCTTGGATTATTCTGAAGTTCTGGTGTAGAAACATATTTAGCTTGTATTAATTAGAAAAAGAGAGACACAGTGATATTCGTGAACTACAATCTCTCTTTTCAAATGAGCAGGCTTATGGTGAGATTTGCAAACATAGAAATCATGGTTAGAAGAGACCATATAGTAAAAGGATCCAAGTTTCCATTCTGGAAATTATAAATGGCAAAATATTGATCTGGACTAGGCAAAAATGGCCAAATGAAACTTCTAACAGAATTTTTCATAGGCTATACCTACGTCATTCCTAGGCTTGCTGTAGGTCATGTCCTTTAAATGTATTGTCTCATTTAACTCTCACCACTCTGGGATGTAGGTACCGTTTAAATTTGCGTCTTATAGCTGAGGAAATGGAGGCTCACAGATTGTGACTTATTCATGATCATAACCTGTAAAGGAAGAGGTGGAATTTCAGTCCAAATCTAACTCTAGCTCCCGTGCCCCTTTTCGTACACCACATTGCCTTACAGGGGTCCTTATTAACCTATGTTAATAAGAGCCAACATTTATTGGGAATTAGACAATTTACTGAATGCTAGGCATGGTGATAAGCACTTCGCATGAAATAGCTCATTTAATCATCAAAACCATTCTACGAGGCAGGAGCTATTGATATTCTCGTTATATGTCTGAGAGCATTAAAGCTTGGGTGGGAAGTTTAGGTAACTTGCCCATAGTTACTCAGCTAGAGAGTTTCAGAGCCAGATTTCAAGCCATTCTGTCAGTTCTCAGAGCTAGAGCCCCTCTACTGCTAGTTCAAATGTGAATATGCGTATGAATTACCTGGTGAGGCTGTTAAAAAATGTGGATTCTTTGGCCCCATCCCTGCGAATCGATCAAATAAATCTTTTTTTTAATGAAAAAAACTTTTTATTTGAGAGAGTGAGCGCGTGTGTGCACAAATGGGGGAGGGGCAGAGGGAGAGAAAGAATCTTAAGCAGCTACACGCTCAATGTGGCGCCCAACAGAGGGCTCGATCCCACGACCCTGGGATCATGACCTGAGCTGAAATCAAGAGTCGGACGCTTAACCGACTGAGCCACCCAAGAGCCCCTCAATTAAGTCTTTTTAAAATAATTTTTTTCCCGGCTTTATTCGGGGATAATTGACAATTATAGTTGGAATCGTACAGCCTTTTCGGACTGGCTTCTTTCACTTAGAAATATGCAAACTGTAGAGACAATAAGAAGATCAGTGGTTGTTAGGGTTCAGGAGGAGGGAGGAATAAATAGAGCATAGGGGTTTGGGGAGGGTGGTGAAATTATTCTGTACGATACTACAATGCTGGAGACCCGACATTATGCCTTTGTCAAAATGCATCGAACTATATGACGCAAAAGTGAACCCTAATGTAAAGTGGCGACTTTTGTCAATCATAGTGTATCAATATTGGTTTATCAAATGTAACAAGTGTACCATGCTGATGTAATTTTCTTTGGTGGGTCTTCTATCTGAGTAGTATCGGCCTCGTAGACTGAGTTGCTTATGTTTATGAGTAATTGTTTTATATATTTGGGGGCTCCGGTATTCAGCGCATAGACATTTATAATTGTTAGCTCTTCCTGATGGATAGACCCTGTCACTATTATATAATGTCCTTCTTCCTCTCTTGTTACAGCCTTTAATTTAAAGTCTAGTTTCCCCTCCTGACATAGAACCTACATGCTGCCAATGAACTGGAGTGGGGGATCAGGGCCCAGTATATTTGACCTGCTGTGCCGGGGCTAGAGCTTCTGCCCTGCAGGTGCAGGCTGGGTGCAGGAAGGGACTTCAGACCTCTCTGCTGTGCTTGCCTAAAGTATGTTCTGGAACACAGAGCTGGGGCCCTCCCGGAGAGACGGCATGACCCTACGCTGCAAGCCAAGGGGAAAGCAGTCCCTATTTTCCTGACGGCACCTGCCGGGAGTAGAGGTCTCAGACTCGTTTTTTCCAAAATGGAGCTGGTGGAGGAGGAAGGGCAGAGCAGGTGATGATTCAAATGCCACAGAGTCCCGTACCTCGATTTAGTAGATTTTCTTGCATGTATTTGCCTCTCTTTGCCCGATGCCCTTAGGACACTCTCTGGAGCCTTTCGCTATTGTTTTCTAATTTTTCTAGGTACAGAGTTGTTTACTGGGGAGCTAGTTCACGGCCCTCCTCACTGCACCACTCTGGAAATCTGACGGAAGATTTGAACTTCCGTCACGTTGGCAGATTCTCTCTCCTGCTGACTTGGCTTTGCATAGCTGTATTGTCAGTTACTCTACGGGGAAGAGAGGTATGTGGTCAGTTACTCTCAAGGAACCGAGGGCGGTTCTGACCGACAGAGATAAAACAACAAGAAACTGAGACCCTTGGTCCAAAGGGCAGCAAGGAACTGAACTTAGCCCACAAACATGTGAGCTGACAAGTGAATCCCCAGCGGAGCGTCAAGATGCAAGCAGAACCCTAGCCCATACCTGCACCGCCGTCTTTGTGGGATCCCGAGGCAGAGGACCTGGGAAAGCTGGTGTCACGACCCCCGACCCACAGAAACGGCGAGATCAGAAATGTCCATTGTTATAAACCACATCATACCGGAACATTTTGAAAGCAAGTTGGTTCTATAATATTATGTGCGTTTCTTCATTAATGCATTAAATAACAAGATCTAGCAGGGGATCTAATATTTGCCATTATTTAGAAGAACCGATGAGCATAAACTGTATCTCAAGGTATCTGCAACAATAGCAAGGTGAAATGAAAATACATGTGATTGCCGTTGGTGACGGATTTACAAGTACCGTTAATATTGCTGTGGATGGTAGCCTACTCTGATCCTTGAAAGAGATGTTAAATTTATTTAGATGTTAGTGGAAATAAATATTTAGACTCTCTGTCTCCTAAATTACGCAGGCCCCCTGCATTCTATCCGCAAAAACCCTCAAGGTTAAAAACCTCTGATACAGAGTCATTGTTTGCTAAAGTCCCCTGATTATCTGTCTTTTCTATTCCTGTGTAAGTAGCCTCTCTGCCGTAGGTCATTCTGTCTCCTTTCCCAATATGTCAACTGGAAGTTTCCTCTCTCTTTTCTAAACTTTTTTTTTTTTTATTTTGAGAGAGAGAGAAAGACAGAAAGAGAGAGGGCACACAGCCAGGGAGAGGGGCTGAGAGAGAGAGAGAGAGAACAACTTTTTTTTACATTTTAAAGTTTATTTATTTATTTCAATGTAATGTATTGTAAAATTGGTTTCCGTACAACACCCAGTGCCCATCCCAACAGGTGCCCTCCTCCATGCCCATCACCCACTTTCCCCTCTCCCCCATCCCCCATCAACCCTCAGTTTACTCTCTGTATTTGAGTCTCTTCTGGTTTGCCTCCCTCCCTCTCTGTTTGTAACTTTTTTCCCCCTTCCCCTCCCCCATGGTCTTCTGTTAAATTTCTCAAGTTCCACATAATGAGTGAAAACATACAGTATCTGTCTTTCTCTGACTGACTTATTTCACTTAGCATAATACCCTCCAGTTCCATCCACGTTGCTACAAATGGCCAGATTTCATTCTTTCTCATTGCCGAGTAGCATTCCATTGCATACATAAACCACATCTTTATCCATTCCTCAGTTGATGGACATTTAGGCTCTTTCCGTACTTTGGCTATTGTTGAAAGTGCTGCTATACACATTGGGGTACAAGTGCCCCTCTGCATCAGCACTCCTGGATCCCTTGGGTAAATTCCTAGCAGTGCTATTGCTGGGTCATAGGGTAGATCTATTTTTAATTTTTTGAGGAAACTCCATGCTGTTTTCCAGAGTGGCTGCACCAGAGAGAGAGAGAAAAATCTTAAGCAGGCTCCAGAGGGGCTCGATCCCATGACCCTGGGATCATGACCTGAGCCAAAATCAAGAGTCAGATGCTCAACAGACTGAGCCACCCAAGCACCCGCCAAAACTTTTTTAGGGGGTGTGTGTGCACCAATTAATTGAAATTAATTATAACAAATTTAATATCTCTCAAAATTTTAAACGCACATAACTTGGTCCAGAAATTCTGTTTCTAGAATTCATCCTGCAGGTGGACAAAGATATATGCGGAAGGATATTCATTACAATGCTGTTAGTAATGCTAAACAGCTAAATGTACAACAGTAGAAATTTTGTTGTATAAATTACCATTCACCTTGCAACTATTAAAAAAGACCGGGAATTATATGTACTGCTAAGAAATGAGCTTCAGGATTTATGAAGCAAAAAACCCACAGTTCGGGAAACTAGGTATAGTGTGTTTCCAGTTGATTATGCGTACAACTTTTCTGAATTATACACAAGCAACATTACTACCGTGTACCTTTGGGGGACAAGAAGGAGGGTCTCAGAGTCTGAAGTTGGACATGTGATTTTCTTTGTATACATGGGGTTCCCAAATTGTGCACCAAGTTGCCCCGAGGTACTGGCGGATGATGTAAAATTTTAAGACAAACATGGTGATTACAGACACTGCGAGATTGTGAAAATTACTAGGTAAGGGTAGTTCATAGTTTCAGCCTTAGATCATGATACTTTCCATGATGTTGTATCTTTGCAAATTTGAGTTTGGGGCAGTTGCTATGATAAACTAACAAATGACCCCATTGGATCATCTCAAAGACACCCCAGCACGATTCAATTTAGCTTCAACCAGAGCTTGAACTGAAGAGGCCCCTGCTAGTATAGTTTAAAAGACCCAGAGGAGATTCTCATTACTAAATAAGGAAAAAGTCCCCGAACCCCCGACAGTATTACTATAAGATTAGGTACGGGCGCCCAGGTGGCTCAGTCGGTTCAGCATCCGACTTTGGCTCAGGTCATGATCTCGCAGTCTGTGAGTTTGTGCCCGTGTCGGGTTCTGTGCTGATAGTAGGGAGCCTGCTTGGGATCCTCTCTCTCTCTCTCTCTCTCTCTCTCTGACCCTTCCCCACTTGCACTCTCTCTCTTTCTCAAAATAAATAAACTTTAAAAAATATTAGATAGACATCGGGGCACCTGGGTGGCTCAGTTGGTTAAGCGTCTGACTCCTGACCTTAGCTCAGGTCATGATCTCAAGGTTCACGGGCCCAAGCCCTGCATCGGGCTCTGTGCTAATGACATGAAGCCTGCTTAGGATTCTCTGTCTCCCTGTCTCTCTGCCCCTACTCTCCTCCTGTTCTTCCCCCTCCTAAATAAATAAATAAATAAATAAATAAATAAATAAATAAATATTAAGATCAGGTAGATATCATCAACTTATGTTTTAGAAAATCAAGACTTTATTAGGCATTGTTAGCAGAAGGAGTTGACCTTGAAAGATGCTCAGATTAAGGTAACAGGATGTGATAACTGAGGAAGAGTAAAGTCAGAATTAATGTGCATATTTCTATCTTGGAAGCCATTAACGGGGCTCATGGCTGCTTTCTGAGACAGAGCAGCTCAGTGTTTCTGGTTCATCTCTTTTGACCGACAGTGTCTTCGCTAGACTCACCAGATTTCCTCAGTGCTCTGTCCACAGGCAGAGGGATTTCCTCTAAATGTATTGAAGGTAACTATAGGGAACCAGGGGTCACGGCCCGGCTCCTTCCTTCCCCTGGGTGCTGTGTAGGGCCCCTGGCTCCGGGGACTTGACTGAGGGTGGGCACCCATTAAGATTGTGGCACAGTCAGGACTCCGAAGTAGGTTCTCTGGTCCAAATTCAGTGCTTTATCCATTCCACGTCACTGCCTCCAATGTGGGAGCCCGAGGGACTGATGTTTCATGCTTTGACTAACTGTAGACTTAGGGAGCCCAGCAGAGTGTTAAAGTTCTACGTGTGAGAGCTCTCTAGTCCTCAGTGTCCTCACCTGTTTGATGGGGACGATCATATATACTTCATGGGCTTTTGTGACCATTAAGTGAGATAATTTGGGCAGAGCACTTAAGGTAGTGTTCTAGCTCAGGGCGAATGTTCAGTAGATAGTGAGCCCTACTCTTGGCTAAGAGCCTGATCTCTGGAGTCAGTAAAGCAAGTTTCCAAGTTCTAGTTTTACTGCTTACCAGCGATGTGACTTTGAGCCGGTTACTTAATCTTTCTGTGCCTCGGTTTCCTCATCCGCCTCATAGGATTGCTGTGAGATGCGATGAGATCATTCGTGTAAAGCAGCAAGCACACTGCCTCTCATGGAGAAAGTAATCAACGTTAGTTAATGTTGCATGATTATTAATGGTGGGGCTACTGAGAAGAATTTGATGTGAGTTCTCTGCCTGGAATAATCTTGACTGTTTAATGGCGAAAGACTACCATTAGAACTTGTGATTGGGGCCCTTCATGTCCTATTTTGCCTCCTTTTCTTCTCCTGTGCTCTGGTTAATCCCATTCACAGATTATTTGTTAGTACTCAGGAGTAGAGGGTCAACAGCACGGAACATTACTTCTCTCCGTAGGATTTGCGTTTTCTCCGGGACCAATGGTGCAAGTCCCGGCCCTGGTTTAGAGCAGAGTTTCTCAATCTGAGCATTCCTAACGTCATGGGCTGGCTAATTGTTGTGGGGGACTTCCCCGCGCATTGCGGGGTGTTTCACAGCATCTCCGGCCTCAATTCGCTAGACGCCAGGAATGCAACGACCCCTGTTACAGCGACGACAATTAAAGATATCTCTCTAGACGTTGTCAAATGTCCCCTGGGAAGAAAAATCCCCTGTAGTTAAGAAGCATTGGTTTAGAGGATTCCGTGACGAAGCGGGGTATTCCAGGCTATCTTAACATCACAGCGGGGATTGTAAGTGCCCAAAGGGGCCAGGCAGAGATGGAAATGCCAGGAAGCAGATGAGTACAGTGCAATAAAGAGTGGTGAGGCCTGTGGCAAACTAGACAGCATATGCCATATCCAGGGCTATTCAAAATCAACATTAAAATGAAAAAAGCTCTCTGGTGCAGACAAAGAACATCTGAGAATTAAAATGGGCTGCCAGTTTGGAGCCCCAGATGCAGACAGTCCCTTGGAACGAACGCCTTGACTCCCCATCCTTATTCTGCTGTGCTCCCCCGCCCCGTCTCCCTCTCGTGCCCTCGAGATAAGGATGTCCCCAAGTAGTCAAGGCACATCAGGTCATCCTAAAACGCAAAATTAATTTTAAATTCCGCTAAAACTTTTCAAATATCTATGTGCTACTCAAATGAACAGGTTTCAAACACCCTCCAATAATTCGAAGCTGCCTGTTTGTGAAGTGGAAAGGACCATGGCGCGTATGAACGGTAAAGGCAGGAAAGAAAATCCACAAAAGAACGCCAGAAAAACACAGATCAGAATGTTAACAGGGGTTGTGTCTTTGTGTGTGTGTGTGTGTGTGTGTGTGTGTGTGTGTGTGTGTGTGTATTTTTTTCTTCTCTATTTTTGCTTTCCTGTATTAAAACAAAATAAAGGTTAACGTCATACTGGGGAAAAGCCTGCCCTTGAAAGGAGAGTTCTATGCCATCCAGCGCTTGCTCAGGTGGGGAAGGTGTCAGGAAATCAAATGAATGATCGAAATTCCAGGGGCCATGCCAGCCCTCCCCAGCCCCACACTGTTGGAGGCTTAGGGTCTGATGAATAACAAGAGAACCTGGAGTTCCCCACGCGTGGTTATTAACATTAATAATAATCGGAACACTAATCTCTGCCTACCGCGTTCTGTTCTCTGGTCGCTTTCTGCTGCTGTTTAATGACGCGCTTTTGCTTTTTCCCATGTACCCCGCATTATACACATGCTGTACTGCTCTACCTTCCCTCGATTTATGCATGGCTCTAGCAGATGGTTGGGCCAGTCCACCTCCGGTGCTGTTTAGCATAACAGAGAGCTCGACAACTGGGGCCCGCTCACAAGGTTCAGCTTGGATTCTGGATCCTGGTGCGGTGAACGCACTGGGTGATGGCCAGCGCTCTCCGACCTACCTTGGCGGCAATTAAGCCTGGGTTTTCCTGTTTGCTTTTTAAGATCATTTGTCCTCTCTCCTTTTATTCTAGTCCCCCTAATCCTTTCCCTGGGTGTTCCTTAGATTTCTGTGAGACTTCCCACAGTGGTGGTAGGGACGGGGCATTTTCCAGAAAAAAAACCCCAAAAGGCCATATTGAAAATCCGGGAATAGGCGTCTCTGCCTCATCTCTGGTTTTGGTGACTGAGTGTGGGTGAGGGCTGGAGGGTCACCTCTCACCAGCCTGGCAGGAGTTTTGAACCCACGAAGATATGAGCCATTAAAGAAATTGGGATTGACTTGAACACACTTCCAGTCTTTTGAAGCCTCGATTCAGACGTCCATTTCTCCCCATGCTCTTAGTACGTTGCTTTTAAAGTCCTACAGGCCTGAGGAGTACTTAGGGATGCTTGCTATGACAAAACAAGCTTTCTTTCTTTTTCCCATCCGGTCTGGGTCCTAAGTCCTTTTAGTTTTTACGTACGAAGGACAGATTTCATGGCAAGGACATCTGAGGAGCTTATTGTTCCAGGATGCTAGTCTTTGCCTTGATGACTTAGGGTGCACACAGCTTGAGATGACAGAGCAGTAAAGTGCCAGCCTGAAGTTTACCGTGATATGTTGTTTCCATGTGGATAGAAGAAATTGATTTCTGACTCATAAAATATATCCCTGGATGTCAGTCATTACGCACTTTTCCAGCGTCAGCTCAAAAGTACTCCGAGCAATGTATTCACCCAAGGCAGAAAAGGGGGAGCTGCTTTCTTCTCACCCCAGGTGAAGGAGGGAAAAATGGAACTTTGTGGAGAGGAAGCCAAGAAAACAGTTGGGATGGTGTGATTGTCGGGGGAGGAGCCTGGATAAATGGTGGTCTCCATATATTTTCAGGACGGCTCTTTTCTCTCCAGAGCTGGAGGAAAATCAATATCTTGTTTTCAGATGGGTAAATGGAGTCGTCTCTTTAAAGTGCCCCGGTCAGTTCACCACACGTCGGGCAGCTGCTGCTTTCCACGCTGCCCCGCGATTCCCAGGCTAGGAGGATTGACAAGGCAATGATAAACTAACGTGCCCCCTCAGCTCTGGGTGTGCGCCATTGTTCCCGCAGCTGAGACCCTCTGCTGCTATTTGCTTTCTCCCACATACATTATTCAACAGCCCAGGAAAAGGCCAAGAACCTCTTTCATTCAGGAATTCTGTATTAAAATAATCAATTTCAAACTGAAGCCGGGAAGGCCAGCTTGCTACAGGGAGAGCCTATTAATAAGCCACCAGTCTTTTCCATTTGCATTGAACTCATGCTGTATTGTGGTAATATGGGATTATTTTTTTTTTTCAGTTTCCTCCAAGAAACTAAACATCACATTGGTTCTCCTGCTCTTTCATAAAGAGCATGTAGAAGAGCTTCTTCGTTTGATCCTGTCATTAATAGAACACTAGAGGCCATATTTGTGCCTGCAACTCTGCAGTGGCTAATTCTGATTTTCAAAGTACTTTCGAAAAGCCATTAACTCTCCATGAAATGTAGCAGGAAGAAAAGTTTTCGAGTGTTTTGTTTTCCATTCATTGGCCTTACATTTCTTGTCTTGGCTCTCCTGCCCCCTGCCTCTAACCATCCCCCCACGTACACACACACACACACACACACATAGAAGTTGTGATATTCAAGCACCATGCCAAAAAGTTAGAAACCTCACGTATGTAAGTGAAGAGAAGTTTTAAGTGCCTTTTCAGCAGCACCATGAGATGCTTTCCCAAATGGGTGAGCTTTTTCTATTTGGTTAATCAAGGGTTAATCAGAAACTGCCTTTTGTGGCTGCCTTGCTGTCAGAATTCTAAGTTTACATCAGTTCTTTTTCATGCCTTTACAAACCTCAGTGACCAAAAAGTAACTATTAGTAATCACCATTATGTAACCAGTTCAACAAGCATTTATGGAATCCCCACTGTGTACACAGGAAGTCCTCAGAACGTTAACTTGGGGCATCCCAGTGCATCGGTCTGGATTCCCCAAGTGTCCAACGAAACATAGATTTTTCATTGGGTTGCCAGATTTGGCAAATAAAAATACAGGGCACTTTGTTAAATTTCAATTTTAGAGAAACAGTTCTTTAGTATAAGTATTGTTCTGTGCAATATTTCAGACATAGTTATGCTGAAAAATGTCATTGTGTATCTCACCTTTAACTGGGAGTCCAATATTAGATCTAGAAGCCCCACATTTTAAAGGAATTCTTGCTGTGTTCTTGAGGTTTTTGACATTGCTGTTTTCTGCTTCACCCTCACCTCCAGAGCTTAGGATAGAAATGGATTCACCAAAGTCTTTGTAGGATTCGTGTTGATCAAAATTTTACTTTTCCATGTAAGAAGAAGCTGTTTGAACAAATTTATACTGGGGTCCTCTTTCCTCTTGTTTCTTCAACAGGTGGCATAAAATAAATATTCTTCAAATTTTTGTGCTAAAAATAAATTATTGGGGCATCTGGGTGACCCAGTCAATTAAGCGTCTGACTTTAGGTCGGGTCATGATCTCATGACTTCATGGGTTCGAGCCCCCCCCTACCCACTGGGATCCACACTGACAGTGTAGAGCCTGCCTGGGATTCTCTCTTTCCCTCTCTCTTTCTGCCCCTGCCCCACTTGTGCGCACTCTCTGTCTCTCAAAATAAATAAATACACTAAAGAAATAAATCATTAAAAATACCAAACTATTTAAAAGTAATTCTAGGGGCACCTGGGTGGCTCAGTCGGTTAAGAGTCCGACTTCGGCACAGGTCATGATCTCATGGTCCATGGGTTTGAGCCCTGCGTCGGGCTCTGCTCTCAGTTTGGAGCCTGGAGCCCGCTTTGGATTCTGTGTCTCCTTCTCTCTCTGCCCCTTCCCTGCTTGGTCTCTGTCTCTGTCTCTCTCAAAAAATGAATAAATGTTAAAAAAAATTTTAAAGTAATTCTAAAATAACTCATAAAAACGAACATTCCTATCCCAGCACTTGATGGATCTTATAAAAATAAAATTACCGGGAATAAGTCAATGTGTATCCTATACTGTGCCAAGATTTGCTAAGGATTAGAGAGAGAAAGCAGAGGCAAATGTATCCATGGAAGTGCCTAGGGCAGGGATACTCAATGAATAGGAGTTGTAACTGACCACGAGCACGTCCCAGCAGAGGAGAGACCCACAGGAGTAGCTCCTTGCAACCAGTGGGCATCCCGGAGGACAGAGGACTCAGTCGGCCTAGATTCTGAAAGCAGGTAAAGTTAGAACTGCCAGAGTACATGGCTGTTGTCTACAAGGAAAAATTCTAGTTAATTCTTTAAGGGCAGGACACCTGTGATTGATGGGCACTGGGTGGTGCGTGTAGTTGACGAATCACTTAATTCTACTCCTGAAACCAATATTGCACTGGATGTTAACTAACTAGAAATTAACTAAAAATTTGGAAGAAAAAAGTTCATTAAGGGCAACCTAGGTGCTGAGGGAGCTAACGCACAGTGACTGTTCCGCAGGAGCTCGAAGTGTAGTCGCGAAAGGCAGACAGTCACAAGAGTGCACCCAAGACAATCTAGGTGTCAAGAGATTGGATATAATAGCAGGCTTATTTATTATAGGCTTGCTAGGTGCCGGGCACTGTGCTAAGTGCTTTACATGCCTTGTTTCCTTTATCCTCATAGTACACCTTTGATCTTCTTTCGGAGCTCGAAGGAGGGAGAGAATGCCACTGAAAATTCAGTCTTTCAATGCAGTGAGTATATGAGTCTCTTTTCTGTACCATTTATCTAATTTGCCTGGTCCAATGCTAATAGTATGTTGATTTAATTAGATTGCAGTGGCTTAATAATGTGTCTGGATATCGGGTCCTACAAAATGACATTTTAATTTATTGAGGGAAAAGGTGATTTAATAAATGATAATACATCTGACAGCTTCCTAGAGGAAAATAACATTGCATGGGCCCTATCTTTTACCATAGATTAAAATAAATTGCAGATGAAGACTTAAATATAAACAAAGTAATAAAAATCCTGCAAGAAATTCCTAGAGACTACATGGACAAAACAGAGGACAAGACTGGATACTCAGAAGCTATAAAAGAAAAGATAGACTTACTAGATGTTGTATGAATTTAAAACTTCTATATGGCAAAAGAAACTGTAAACGACGTCTACAAATAAGAAATAGATTTATAAAATTATTTGTGATGCAAAGGACAGACAGAAGTGTATCTACAATATACCAAGAGGTCTTGCAAATTGAACAGAAGGGGACAAACACCCCAGAATAAAAATCAGCAAAGGATGTGGAGAGGTGCATTCATAGAATGGTCGTCAACCCAAAAGGCAAAGAAAACCTATGACAAGATGCTCAAATTCACTAACAGTCAAGGAGGCTCAAACTGTGTAATAATGGAGTATCAGGTTGTATCCATCAGACAGGTAAAATTTTAAGTGGTATGACTTCTGGGCGCCTGGGTGTCTCAGTCGTTAAGCATCTGATTCGGCTCAGATCATGATCTCACAGTTGGTGAGTTCGAGTCCCAAATTGGGTGAGCTCAAGCCCTGCTCTGGGTAAAAACACGAGCCCTGGGTGAGAACTGCTTCTCTCTCCCTTTTTCCTCTCTCTCCTTCTCTGTCCTCTCTCCTCCAAAAAAGTGATACTATGTCTTTCTGAATGGATGTTGAAAGATCCTACAATATGCTTCACCTCAGCAATCCTGCTCCTGAGAATATGTCCCATGGAAATAAAAGCACAATACACAAGGTTCTATATACAAGCATGTTTATTGCAGCATTGTTCGTAGGCACACACAGACATACACACCCACACCCATCCGCTGCCCCCCGCCGAAATGAAAACAAAGAGAATGCTATAAATAGGGAGGACGCCTGAATAAATTGATAATACAGTTGACCCTTGAACTACGTGGGAGTTAGGGGTGCCAACCCCCATGCAGTCCAAAATCCACCACACGTAACTTTTAAATCCCCCCGAAACTTAACTACTAACAGCCTACTGTGGACCGGAAGCCTTACCGATAACATAAACAGTTAACACATATTCTGTATGCTATATGTATCGTATACCATATTCTTATAATAAAGTAAAGCCAGAGAAAAAGAAAATGTTATTTTAAAAACCATAATGGAGAGAAAAAAAACATTTACCATGCTAGTCTGGATTTACCTAAAAAAAGCTTCAGATCAATGGACCCGTGCAGTTCCAACCCACACTGTTCAAGAGCCAACTACACATCAATGCAGTGGAATATTACACAGGCATCAAAAAGAAGGAACTAGCACTCTATCAGTGTATGTGGAAGTAAGATGCAGAAAAGTGTGTTAAGTGTGTCATTTTTATGAAATATGTATTTGAAGGTGTGTGTGTGTGTGTGTGTGTAGCTTGTATATAATTATTTGTCCATGAAGAAAAGTATTGAGAGGGCACATGCCGAGTTGCTATTATGCGTTAGAAGAGTAGAGTGGAGAGGGAGGCGGGGCAGTAAACGATGTGGGTGGAAGAGTGAGCCATGTCCAAAGGGGAAAATACAGTGATGGCACTGAAGAAAAACCCGGTGCAAGTGTGTATTTTTCTTCTTTAAGAAGGCTAGGAAGTTTTCGGCAAATAGGTCTACTGCTGGTGACTGCAGCTGTCAGGATGTGTACGAGGCAAACTCTCCTTGCTGGGGAAGAAAATTCCCATCGCTGTCAAGTGGAACCTTCATTAGAGTGTGGAGACCAGGGTTTTGCCCAAGACCATGAAAATGTACATGGTGCATCCATCCACTTTATTTTTATTTATTTATTTATTTACTTATTTATTTATTTAAAACGTTTGCTTATTTTTGTTTGTTTATTTTTTTAATGTTTATTTATTCTTGAGACAGAGACAGAGCGTGAATGGGGGAGGGGCAGAGAGAGAGGGAGACACAGAATCTGCAACAGGCTCCAGGCTCTGAGCTGTCAGCACAGAGCCCGACGTGGGGCTCGGACCCACGAGATGTGAGATCATGACCTGAGCCGAAGTCGGAGGCTTAACCGACTGAGCCACCCAGGCGCCCCGAAATGTTTGTTTATTTTTGAGACAGAGAGAGACCGAGCATGAGCGAGGGAGGGGCAGAGAGAGCGAGACACAGAATCCAAGCAGGCTCCAGGTTCTGAGCTGCCAGTGCGGGCCTCGAACCTACGAGCCACGTGATCATGACCTGAGCCCAAGTCGGACGCTTAACCGACTGAGCCGCCCAGGCGCCCCTGCACCCATCCACTTTAAATAATGAGTTTGAAAGTTTAATTCCTAGTTAGCAAGAATTGCCAGCTAAAATGGGAAGCTCCCCCAATGTCACATGTTGCAATATAAGCCACGTCTGGGTCCTGTCCTTAATCATGGAATCAATTTGAGGGTTGTTCCTTTGCCTCTGCGCCGAAGTTGCTCCGGTTTCCTCCAATTCCATCTCAGTGGTAGGCTTCTGGAAACTGGGTGGGCTATCTTTTAAGTACTTTTAAGTTTTTAAGTAAAACTAAGTAAGAAAATATGTCCTGGAAGAGTTATAAGATATCCATGCTGCATTTCTTTTTTTTAATTTTTTTTTTCAACGTTTGTTTATTTTTGGGACAGAGAGAGACAGAGCATGAACGGGGGAGGGGCAGAGAGAGAGGGAGACACAGAATCAGAAACAGGCTCCAGGCTCTGATCCATCAGCCCAGAGCCCGACGCGGGGCTCGAACTCATGGACCGCGAGATCGTGACCTGGCTGAAGTCGGACGCTTAACCGACTCCGCCACCCAGGCGCCCCTCCATGCTGCATTTCTAATAAGGTGCTTGCAATGGGTAACGGGAAACTTCCCATTCACGGTTCCTACAGCCCGCAAGGGGGTCCATCGCGCCAAAAAAACCCAATCCAATACACAGATGCAGGATACAGCCTTCTTCATCTCTCTGGGCAAAACATGACAAGAGCCTGAGCTGAGGCTTTGGCCGTGGGTGTGGAAAAGACAGTCTGTTTCCCTCAGCCGTGTGAATATCTGAAGGGGGGCACTGAGATGGTACCATTTATAGAAACAGACAAGTCTGGTAGAAGGGTAAGTTGGGGGAGGTGAGAGATTTTTGACTGTCCACAAGTGGAGTTTGATATGCATGCCAGGCATGGGGGAGGTCAAGGTTGAGCAGCGACTTGGAAATGTGAGACTTGAATTTAGGAGAGAGGTAAGGTCTGTGAGAGGCGGAAATAGAAGCCTGAATTGCCGAGAGCCTAGAGAGAGAAGAAAAGAGAGGAGAGGCAGAGACTGTAAATATCACCTCCTGCAGGAACGGGTGGAGGAAGGATCCAGGTGTTGGGAGAGGTGGGACAGCGAAGCCGGAAGCAGAGAGGGCCAATGTCTGCCACCAAAGCTGTGGTTTGGCAAAAGAGCTTGATCGGCACCAGCCAATGCTGCCTACGGGGTGGAGGTGTTAAGGACAGGCAGGTGGCAAGTATTCGGAGTAGGCGATTAGAAGTGGCGATCTCAGGAAAGCGTATCAGTAATGGATTGGAAAGCCAGATTGTGAAGCTTTAAGGAGTAGTTGGTAAAGAGGCGGAGGAAGTACATGTAGACTCTACTTAAAAGATGTTCATGGTGAAAGGGTAGCACAGTGAGAATAGGGTTAAAGGAGAGTGACTTGGGGCTAGTAGGAATGTGATCATGTGTGAGGGTGGAGAGAAAGGAGCCCAAGTGACAGGGGAGACAGAGCTTTAAGAGGGAGATAATTAGTTGATAGAACAATGGTCCTCGGCAGCAAGGGAAGTAAACCTAGGACCGGGGAGGGAATACAGGTTTCTTTAAGACTTGAAGGAAGGAGAGGAAAAGGACCAGTGAGTGGGGGATGGATGGATGGATGGATGGATGGATGCAGGGAAAAACTTTGAAACAATGTTGGCGATACTTTTTTAAAAATTCTTTTTAAAAAATGTTTATTTTTGAGGGGGGGGAGGGACAGAGAGAGAAAAAGAGAATCTCAAGCAGGCTCCACGCTATCAGGTCACAGCCCAAGGCAGGCCCCGAACTGAGGGAGGGCAAGAACATTACCTGAGCCAAAGTCGGTGGCTTAACTGACTGAGTCACCCAAGCGCCCCTAGAGTTCGACATTTTAAATACCTTGATTAGATTTTTATATTTCGTTTGTGTAGCATCTACTTTTGGTCTTCTCTATTGTTTTCTTTTGGGTTGTGGGTTTTCCCTATTTCATCCTACAGTCTCTTCGCATAATCAGAATACCTACCAACACTTTGTTATATCGTTTCAAAGCAAAACTCTTAATTTTTGATTGGTCTTAATTTTGTTCATTTCATTCTTCATCTATGAAAGTTTTCAGTTGGAATATGGTTGACTATTATGGTTTTCTTTTTGTTTGTTTTCTATTTCTTTTAGATTAAGAAAGTCCTCTCTAACCCCAAGATATTTAAAATATTCACTTTTCTTTTCGTCTATGCATTTATGGTTTCATTTTATCCACTAACTCTCTAAACCACCTGAAATTTATTTTTATGTGAGATATGAAGAAGGGATCCAATTTTATTTTATCATATTAACCAATTTACCCGACCCCATTTGCACATTACATTTCATTTTCTTTCTGATTTGGGATACAGCTTACTCTTACACTAAAACAACATTTAAAGGTACTGCATTGTTTTGATTACTGTAGCTTTAAGTTGTGTTTTAATATTAGAAGATACTTACTAAGACAAATATCATATGGTTTCACTCATGTGGATTTAAGAAACAAAACAGATGAACATGGGGGGAGGGAAGGAAAAATAAGAGAAAAAGAGGGCGGTAAACCGTAAGAGACTCTTAAATGCAGAGTCTTAAAGCCCTAGTCTTAGGGGTTGTTAGAGGGGAGGTAGGTGAGGAGATGGGCCAGATGGGTGACAGGCATTAAGGAGGGCGCTTGTTGGGATGAGCACTGGGTGCTGTATGGAGGCGATGAACCCACTGGGTTCTACTCCTGAAGCCAAGACTATACTGTATGTTAACTAACTTGAATTTGAATAAATAAATTAAAATTAAAGTTAAAAAACAAAGATAATTACTAGTTTGTCTAGCCTGTTGCTTTCTAAATGAACTTAGAATCTCTCAAGTTCTACTTACAAAAATCCTGCTGGGATGGTTAAGGGAATAGCGTTAAACGTATAACTTACTATGGGAAAAATAAACATCTTGGCGGCAGCACAGGGTGTTGTTAAGTGCTCAGTCTTGGGAGTCAGACTACTTGAGTTCAAATTCTGGCATTGCTGGGGCGCCTGGGTGGCTCAGTCGAATGGGCAGCCGACTTCGGCTCAGGTCATGATCTCACAGCTCGTGGGTTCGAGCCCCGTGGTGGGGTCTGCGCGGACAGCTCAGAGCCTGGAGCCTGCTGGGAATTCTGTGTCTCTCTCTCTCTCTCTCTGTCCCTCCCCTGCTCGCTCTCGCTCACTCTCTCTCTGTCTCTCTCAAATAAACATTAAAAAAAAATAACAGCACCTGACACATAGAAAGCACTAGGGAAAAATAAAGTATGGTATCTCTCTATTAAGGTATGCTGGGGCCCTGGGGCGCCTGGGTGGCTCAGTCGGTTGAGCATCCGACTTCGGCTCAGGCCGTGATCTCACAGCTTGGGGGTTCGAGCCCCCCGTTGGGCTCTGTGCTGATAGCTCAGAGCCTAGAGCCTACTTCAGATTCTGTGTCCCCCTCTCTCTGCCCCTCCCCTGCTCACACTGTGTTTCTCCTTCAAAAATAAACATTATTTTTTTTTCAACGTTTATTTATTTTTGGGGCAGAGAGAGACAGAGCATGAACGGGGGAGGGGCAGAGAGAGAGGGAGACACAGAATCGGAAACAGGCTCCAGGCTCTGAGCCATCAGCCCAGGGCCCGACGCGGGGCTCGAACTCCCGGACCGCGAGATCGTGACCTGGCTGAAGTCGGACGCTTAACCGACTGCGCCACCCAGGCGCCCCCAAAAATAAACATTAAAAACAAAGTATGTTGAGGCCCTTACATAAAATACAGGTACTCCTCTCTTTGCATGATTCTGATATTCATGATTTTCAGTTACCATGACTTAATTAAATAACACCGGTCTGCCAACAACACAGTTGGAATTTCAGTCACCATGGTATATTAACCGAGTAATTGCATAGAGTACAAACTCAGGCGCTATCTCTTCAGTCCACAAATTTACTATGTAAATAACAGAAACATGGTGTGATTAGTGAATAATCATGTCTTTAAAAGTCTGTTGGTGATGAGTTGCTGAGGAAAACTGTGTATTATGTTGCCTCTGTCTCTTAGTGATAAACTCCCGGAACATTTTACAAAAACGGATAATCGAAAGAGGGGATTGGATAACGAAGATAAAAGTGCAGCAAAGAAGCGAAAAGTGATATTGCTAGAAGTGAAAGGTACAATCAACATCCACGAGGTTACAGAAGAAATAGCTAACCTTGGGAATTCAAGAGATCCTAGAAATGCAGCCCCGGGAATTTAGCGGGATGAAGATGTCCCAGAGACAGTTTGACGCCGGCAAAAACCTACATATTGAAAGCTCTCTTGGAGATATTTCACCACGCTGAGAACGCAGAGGAACATACAGAACATTGATCCAAAACTTTCAAAGGAGTTTGACAGTTTGTTAAGGTGTAGAAAATACACTCGCTTGTACTGTAAGTTATATGAGAAGAAGGCAAACGCTGTTAAAACTAACATTGGTAAGTTTTTTACAAAGTAATACAACAGTTGAAAACATTTTTTTTTAATGTTTTATTTATTCTTGAGAGAGACAGAGAGCATGAGCGAGGGAGGGGCAGAGCGAGAGAGGGACGCAGAACCCGAAGCTGGCTCCGGGCTCCGAGCTGTCAGCACAGAGCCCGACGCGGGGCTGGAACTCACGAACCGCGAGATCATGACCTGAGCCGAGAAGTTGGACGCTCAACCGACTGAGCCACCCAGGCGCCCCAAGTAATACAACACTTTAATTCACAATGTTTCTAATGTTTAAATGGCTGCGTACTAAAAAAATTAATTTTTTTCCAGTCCCCTGTAAGTGTATAACAGAATGGGCAGTAAGAGAATTTCTAGGGTTTTGATGACAATTTTTATTTTTTATTTTATTTTATTTTTTTAATTTTTTTTTTAACATTTATTTATTTTTGGGACAGAGAGAGACAGAGCATGAACGGGGGAGAGGCAGAGAGAGAGGGAGACACAGAATCGGAAACAGGCTCCAGGCTCTGAGCCATCAGCGCAGAGCCCGACGCGGGGCTCGAACTCACGGAGCGCGAGATCGTGACCTGGCTGAAGTCGGACGCTTAACCGACTGCGCCACCCAGGCACCCCTTGATGACAATTTTTAAAGGTCACAGAACACTGGTAATTTTCCCCATTGGTTATTAAGATTGATTTGCATGGTTTCAGCATTTATGGTCCTTTTTATGATTCTTTGCTACCTTGTTTATATTATAACTTTTTTCATATAGGCCGTTTCATGCATACATTTCTTAGCAAGATTCTTCTTAGTTGTTTTAAAATTTATTGTTGCTGCTGGGAATGGGATTCTTTTTTATTATTTCCTATCAGGATATTGCTGATAGATAAGAAAGTTCTTGCTTTTTTTATATTTACTTAGTGTCTGAGTACTTTAACGTCTTGCTATTTCTAACAGGTTCTTGGTCGATCTGGTGCCTGTCCAGATTATGGCTCCAGATTTTACTTGGAACAGGTGTGTAAAAAGCCCCCACAAAGCCCTGGCTAACTCAGAGAGACGGTTGTTTGCCTTCTGTTTGGGACATAGGTCCGTGTTTGTGACATCACAGCTCAGCGGGCGCGTTTCTAAAGCAGTCTTGGTGGCCTGGCAGATCACCCTGAGTTCAAATCTCCAATGGCCACGTACTAGCTGTGTGATCTAAACCCTGTGTGGACCAAACCTCGCTGAAGAGGGTTTACTGAGATAGAAGGATTGAGTGAAATATTGCATGTGAAACACCTCTCTGGGAGTTAGCACCAGAACAAAGTCAGTAAATGTTAAGTGTCATTATTTTATTATTTTTTATCTTTTTGTGTTGAGACATACTTCACATATAACATTATATTAGTTTCAGGTGTACAAAACAATGATGTGATATTTGTATATATTGCAAAATGATCACCCCAGTAAGGCTAGTTGATGGCCATCACTACACATAATTACACGTTTCTTCTTGCGATGAGAATTTTTTTTTATTTTAACTTGTTTTATTTTTTATTTTTTAAAATTTACATCCAAATTAGTTAGCATCTAGTGCAACAATGATTTCAGGAGTAGATTCCTTAGTACCCCTTCCCTATTGAGCCCACCCCCCCTCCCACAACCCCTCCAGGAACCCTCAGTTTGTTCTCCATATTTGTGAGTCTCTTCTGTTCTGTCCCCCTCCCTGTTTTTATATTATTTTTGCTTCCCTTCCCTTATGTTCATCTGTTTTGTCTCTTAAAATCCTCCTATGTGTGAAGTCATGTGGTTTTTGTCTTTCTCTGACTGACTGATTTCACTTAGCATCATACCCTCCAGTTCCATCCACGTAGTTGCAAATGGCAAGATTTCCTTCTTTTGGATTGCCGAGTAATACTCCATTGTGTATATATACCACATCTTCTTTATCCATTCATCCATCGATGGACATTTAGTCTCTTTCCAGACTTTGGCTATCGTCGATAGTGCTGCTATAAACATGGGGGTGCATGCATCCCTTCGAAACAGCACACCGGTATCCCGTGGATAGATGCCTAGTCGTGCCATTGCTGGGTCAGAGGGTAGTTCTAGTTTTAGTTTTTTGAGGAACCTCCATCCTGTTTTCCGGAGTGGCCGCACCAGCTCGCATTCCCATTGTGATGAGAATTTTTAAGATCTACTCTCTTAGCAACTTTCCAGTCTACCATACATTGTGATTAACTGTGGTCATCATGCTATACTAAGTTATCCCCACGACCGGTTTATTTTATAACTAGAAGTCTGTGCCTTTGAAGGCGCTCTACCTGCTTCACACTCTCTGTATCTGAATACAGCAACTCATTCTCTGTATCTGAATACAGCGGGGTTTTTTAGATTCCACGTATACACGAGGTCATCCAGTATTTGTCTTCTCTGCCGGCCTTCTTTCACTGAGCATAAGACCCTCCGGGTTCATCCATGGTGTCACAAATGGTAGGGTTTTCTTCTTTTTTATGGTTGAGTAATATTCCATTGTGTGTGTGTATACCACATTTTGTTTATATCTTCTTATTTAAAAAATTATTATTACTTATGAACAACTTTTTTCCTGGCCCAGCTGTGCTGCTTCAGAACCACCCACCCCCATGCTTTGTTGAAGGACAACTCTGCTGGGACAATGGCAGATGGTTGGAACATGTTGCTGGTTTTCAATGTCATCTCCTCTCCTTATCTCTGTGTTTTCTTATGTATTTAAGTGAGGAAGATGGTTTCCATCTTAACTCAGAAGCCATTAAGAAAAAATCTGAGTTGGAAGGAAGAGTCTGGTGTAGATATATCTTCTCTCGTTCCTCCCACATTTATTTGGTTGACAGGTCCTGTGAACCCCATCTCCAGGGCCACTTGTTTTTTTAAAAATTTTTTATGTTCATTTATTTTTGAGAGCAAGAGAGACCAAGCACGAGTGGGGAAGGGGCAGAGAGAGAGGGAGACACAGAATCCAAAGCAGGATCCGGGCTATGAGCCGTCAGCACAGAGCCCGACGCGGGGCTCGAACTCACGGACTGTGAGATCCTGACCTGAGCCGAAGTCAGAGGCATAACCGACTGAGCCACCCAGGTGCTCCCCCAGTGCCACTTGTATCCACCATTCTCCTTCCCTTTCCATTCCCGTTGTCTTACATCTGGACTTCAGCTTGCACTTGAACCTCCAAAGTAGTTTCCAAATAGATCTTTCTGCCTCTCCTCTCTCACTGCCATTGCCCAGACCTTGCAGCAGAAAATTCCTTCTAAATCCCTTCCCCAACTCACCTTCTCACCACTGCTAACACCATGAGCAGCTTCACCTCTAAACATGCCTAGTTACTACCCATTCACATATATGCGTGCTTTTCTGCTCCCATGTGTACTCACATTGTTCTACCAGCCTAAAATTCTCACCTCCATCCTTTAAAACCCTGCTCATCGTCACATGCCGTGCCCTCATGAAATCTTTCTTTTTTTCTTTTTATATTTTTATATTTTTTTGACGTTTGTTCATTTTTGAGAGACAGAGACAGAGCGTGAGTGGGTTAGGGGCAGTGAGCGAGGGAGACACAGAATCCGAAGCAGGCTCCGGGCTCTGAGCGGTCAGCCCAGAGCCCGACGCGGGGCTCGAACTCACAAACCGCGAGATCATGACCTGAGCCGAAGTCGGCCGCCCAACCGACGGAGCCACCCAGGCGCCCCCATGAAACCCTTCTTGATTTTCCCTTTCCTACCCTCTCCCTGAGAAATCGGAAGAAATCATTTCTTCTTCCATGTTACGAACATGCTTGCTTGTACTCGTTTCCTTAAATTACGTTCATCTTGCTTCCTAGAGGATCTCTCCATCATATTGTATCCATCTGCTTGCCTTTCACCCATCTCCCCACTAGCCCCCCCCATTTGAAGAAAGGGAAGAACTGTGTCTCGCTCACCGCTGTATCCCAAGAGCCTGATGCAGAGCCTGGCGCATAGTAGGTGCTCCGTAAAAGCTTGTTGAATCAAATAATAGCCCTCCCGGCTCCACTGACCTCTCTGACCCTGTGATTTGGGCCTCCTGTCTACTTCATCAACTACTGCTATCACTTGGAATTGCCTGCTTCACCTCTCACATCTTGAACTCCGAAATGCCTTCGAGTTACCAAAACCTTCCATCTTTTGGCGGACGTGTTCAACCCCGTTGCTGTGACTGATGGCCCCCTGACCTCTCCCTATTCTTCCAGCCAGTCCCTCTCTGACTTCCCTCACCTCCCTTCTCAGCTCAACATTCTGCTCTGTTCTTTCCAGAGCTCTGGCTAGGGTGGGGTCACTGGGGCACAGAAATTTAGGGGGCACCACATTTTTCTCCCACCACCCCTCTGGTCTCTGTTGGAAGCCTCACCCTGGCCCCAGGCCAGCCCCCTTGGCAGTCGCAGAGATGGATGGAGCGAGAGGCCCGAGGTCAAGGGCTGGGAGCGCACCAGCCAGGGGACCTTTTGTGCGCAGGGCTGCCCCTCCCCCTTCCAAGAGCAGCTTCCATTGAAGAGAAGGCAAGTTTCACGCTGCTTGCCCCGGGCACCAAAAATGCTAGTTAGGGCTCTGGTTCCGTCCTCCCTTCCCTCACCCCTTGACGCTGTGCCAATGTCATGCTGCTTTCCCGGCCTCAGAACTACAGCAAGTCCCGTCACCCGGCTTCCTGGGACCACCACCAACCAGTTCCAGCTGTCTGCCCTTGGTGCCTGCTTGGTGGCTGGCTGCTTGTCCACCCTTTTAACCGCTCTATGTCGAACCTTGGGGAGTATTCGTCTTGGGAATATGTTGTTGCAGGATGCGTGATACACACACACGCACTCTCACTGAGAGAGAGAGAGAGAGAGAGAGACGGAGAGAGAGAACTTGAGGCTGAGTCCCTCTCAAAGCCTGTGACCTCATCTGTAAAATGCAAAGGATAATAGTATCCACGTTGTAGCCTTGTTCTGAGGGATAAAGCGCCTGGTGCATGCAACGAGCACTCAGTAGATATGAGTTCCCTTCCCTGAGTTTTTTATCCTCCTGCATTTACGCTTTCCAAGATTGTGGCGAGGCTTAGATTTAAAAAAAAAAACAAACAAAAAAACCAAACAACCCTCCCCCCCCAAACAACAAACTAGTGAACACACCTGCTATATAGCAGCTCTAATCAACGTCAGTCAAGACCAACTCCAGAGGCCAGGCAGCGGCTTCTGTCCCCTGACTGTCCCCTTCTACACCGCACCCCCTCGATACCTCCCCATCCGTGATCTGAAAGGCTCCTAAGAAAATTTCCCTTTCGGGATCTAGAAACTCAAAACTTTTTGAGCCGATGCCAAGAATGTTCACTGCAATCAACTTTGTCTATCATAAAGAGGCCGGCCTTGGGTTTCACATTCTGCCACGGAGCGTCGGTCTCCTCCTTGACCGCAGTGGGAGATTTAAGTGCAATTGAAATCAAAGCCCGTTCTTTCTTTTTTCTATCAAGTGGGTTTTAAAAACCCGGGACATTTTTATCCATGTTTTTGAAATTGCAACCGACTCTAAAGGTCAGAATTGCAAAACGTGAGGTTACAATAAAGTTCTTTGCTTGCTTTTACCCAAATGTGTTTCTTTTCCAAAGCCCAGCGTTCTATGTGCATGTTCATTATATGTTGTTTCCAGCTGACTTACCCTTTAGAAAAGTCATAGCCACAGGAAATGCATGCCCTGGGAGTGACTCGGGCACTACAATAGCACATATCCTGCACACTTAACCTCCAGGGAAAGTTGGCCAGTGGACTCCCCACTCCACATAAACTAAAAACAGGCTCTACTTGCTGTGTCTGGAAACACCTGGTCATGTTAACATTCGTTTATTTATTGTACAAGAACGATACATGACTATGAATGAATGCTTGTGCCATTTTCAGAGATTTTTTTTTTCAACGTTTATTTATTTTTGGGACAGAGAGAGACAGAGCATGAACGGGGGAGGGGCAGAGAGAGAGGGAGACACAGAATCGGAAACAGGCTCCAGGCTCCGAGCCATCAGCCCAGAGCCTGACGCGGGGCTCGAACTCCCGGACCGCGAGATCGTGACCTGGCTGAAGTCGGACGCTCAACCGACTGCGCCACCCAGGCGCCCCCAGAGATTTTTTATTTTGATATTTTAATATTTTAATTTTGATAAGGTCCAATTTTTCACCTTGTCTCCCTTACGGTTTGTGCTTTTTTTTTTTTTAGAGTTTTTGTTTTTTTTTTTTTTTTTTGAGAGAGAAAGAGTCTGTATGTGTGCACACGCTCACACGTACCAGCAAGGGAGGGGCAGAGAGAAAGAGAGAGAGAGAGAGAGAATCCCAAGCAGGCTGCGTGCTGTCAGCACGGAGCCTGATGTGGGGCTCGATCTCAGGAACCACCGTGAGATCATGACCTGGGCCGAAATCAAGGGTCAGATGCTTAACCGACTGAGCCACCCAGGTGCCCTTTTTTCTTCTTTTTCTTCTAGATTGTTTTAGCTACTCTAGGGCCTATGGCCTTCCACATAAATTTTTTTTTAATATTTATCTATTTTTGAGAGAGAGAGACAGAGTGCAAGCAGGGGAGTGCAGAGAGAGAGGGAGACACAGAATCCAAAGCAGGCCCCGGGCTCTGAGCTGTCAGCACAGAGCTCGACCCGGGGCTCGAACCCACGGACCGCGAGATCATGACCTGAGCCGAAGTCGGATGCTTAACCGACTGAGCCACCCAGGCGCCCTGATTTGCTTCCATATAAATTTTAAAATAAGCTTCTCTATATCTACCCAAATCCTTGCTGACATTTAATAGGAATTGCATGAAATCTATAAATCAGAGAAAAATTGAGATCTTTACAATGGCAAGTCCACGAACATAATATATTCCTCCATGTATTTAGGTGTTCTTTGGTTTCTTTCATCAGTGTTTTGTAATTCAAGCATATAAGTCTTATACATGTTGTGTTAGATATGTACCTAGTTCATTTTTCTTAAAGTGATTGCAAATTATAGTGTTTTTCATTTTGGTTTCCAGATGTTCATTGTTAACTTAATTTGCTGAGAGATTTTGTTTTGTTTTTAAATTACGAAGGGTTGTTGAATTTTGTCAACCGCTTTTTTTTTTTTAATTTTTTTTTTCAACGTTTATTTATTTTTGGGACAGAGAGAGACAGAGCATGAACGGGGGAGGGGCAGAGAGAGAGGGAGACACAGAATCGGAAACAGGCTCCAGGCTCCGAGCCATCAGCCCAGAGCCTGACGCGGGGCTCGAACTCCCGGACCGCGAGATCGTGACCTGGCTGAAGTCGGACGCTCAACCGACTGCGCCACCCAGGCGCCCCACAACCGCTTTTTTTCTGATTAATTGATATGATCATTTGATTTTTCTTCTTCAGGCTGTTGATATGGAGATTTCATCAGTTGATTTTTTCATTGATTGATTTTTGGATAGTGAACCAGCTTTGGTTAATAAATTCCATTTGGTCATTGTTTATAATTCTTTTTATACATTGCTGTCTTTGAGTGGGTAATATTTTTTGAGGATTTTTGAAGCAGAGTTCATAATAGGTATTGGTCTGCGGTTTTCTTTTTTCTTTTTTTGTACGGGGTCTGGTTTTGGTATCAAGATAATAGTCGCCATAGAAAATGCATTGGAAAGGGCTTCCTATTTTATTTGCTGAAAGAATTTGTGTAAGATACAGGTTAATTCTTTGAATGTTTGGGAGAATTCTCCAGTGAAGCCATCTGAGCTTGGATGTTATCTTTTGAGGGAGTTTTTAATTACAAATATAATTTCTTTAGTGGTCACAGGACCATGCAGGATGCCTATCTCAATACTCTGTGGAGTTTGGGTAGTTCGTGGTTTTCCAGGAATCGTTTCTATTTCATCTAAGTTGCCAAATCAAAGAGCCTACAGTTGGTTGTAGTGTTCCCTTGTTTTTCCTTTAATGGAGACATGCTCTGTAGTGATATCTCCTGCTTTGTGCCTGCTGTTTGTTTGTGTCTTCGTTCTTTTTATCTTTGTCAGTCTTTTATTGACTTTTTTTCAAACCACCAGTGCTTTGTTTCATTGATTTTCTCTCCCGTGTTTGTAGTTTCAGTTTTCTTGCTTTCTGTTTGCACCTTTATCATTTTCTTCCTTCCTTCTGCTTGCTGTGGGTATAGTTTGCTCTTCTTTTTCTAGTTTCTTGAGATAGGAATTTAGATTTTTATTTTGAGATGTATCTTCTTTTTTAACGTTAACATTAAGTGCTATACGTTTGCCTTTTCACACTGGTGTAGCTGAACCCCCCATATTTTTAATAGGCTGTGTTTTCATTTTCATGAAGTTCTCTATATTTAAAAATTTTTATTTGAAACTTCCTCTATGACCCATGGATTATTTATAGAAGTGTGTTGCTTAATTTCCAAATGTTATTGATTTCTAGCTTGATCCCACTGTGGTCAAAGTACATACTCTGCATGATTTCAGTTTTTTTAAGTAGTCCATAGTGTATGAACACTGTGAGAAAGAGCATTTTTCCATATTTGAAGCATTTGGGGAACAAAGTGGAGAAGCGCAGGTCCTTTTGTTGGGGGACAGGAGGTTATTACTTCTTTTTAAAAATTTTTTGATGTTTATTTATTTTTGAGAGAGACAGAGCGTGAAGAGGGGAGGGGACGAGAGAGAGGGAGACACAGAATCCGAAGCAGGCTCCAGACTCCGAACAGTCAGCACAGAGCCCGACGCGGGGCTCCAACCCATGCACTGTGAGATCATGACCTGAGCCGAAGTCAGACGCTTAACGGACTGAGCCACCCAGACGCCCCGAATTTTTAAAATCTTAATTCAGATGATATGGATGTTTTTGGCCACGCGACGTCAAATAATTAGTTTGGCTAAAATTTCATTTCTTAGCCTAAGTTAATGGAAGAATGTAGAGTTTAATGTTGAAGTCTCTTAGGATGGGTATCTGTACAACAGGGAGCACAGTATGTACCCTGGAGAATTGTGGCACTGAGATAAGGGATCTGAAAGTGTTTTCACTGTCAAGCACCATACAAACATGTGGGATTATTATGATGATAATGGAGACGATGCTAACGCTTCTCTGGGAGATGAGGCCACTGTCCATCATGTAGAACAAATGTTTTCAGCCTTGAGGTCACAGAGCTCATGGGGAGGCTTCTCTGAAACCGTAAGTAAACAATATGGAAAGGTGCATTTGGGAGAGGGAGACTTATCATCTCCTCCCAAAGAATATTTGGAACCGACTAGCTGAATGAATGAATAAATGAGACGGGGATGTCTGACCACGCGATATAGGAAATAGCACACAGCCACTGTTTTTTTGCATCATGAAGTGGCTTTCTCAGATGTAGCCGACTTGAAGAGGGTTTCTTTTCTTATCCCCAGACTTGAATGGCCTATATGCTATTCCCACCTGCACTGAGCTTTAGCAAGAAGCAAGTTCACAAGAGGGACTTTAGCAAGAAGCAAGCTCACAAGAGGGAGAGTGTGCATACCTGGAGAGGAGATGTCAAGCGTTTTACAGATGGAACAATCCTCCTTCAGTTTCAGTTTTGAACAGGTCTGTACCCTGGCCACTTAGGAACCGGGATAGCGGGCTTTGTAGAACTAAGAGGATTCTGCGCTTGGAGTGTTACCATGGAACAGATGAGGGCATAGGGACTGTGAAGTGTCTGCCGTTGGCATACCCCCTCCCCCACCACACGAAGTGACCTTTACACTGCATAACTGGTCCGGACCAAGCAACACGTTGTCAGGGGCAGAGACAAGAAGCTCAATGAGTGACTCGGAATCCAGGTGATGAAAGAAAAAGATCCAGGCAGAACTGGGACAGATGGAATTTCTTTAGCCACATTTGGCTAATGAATTACACAGCTCCGAAGATAGGAGGTATTAGAAATGATGTAAGGGCTGACCGGTTGGCATTTATGAGGCTTGAGTTAGCCTGGCACGACAGCTGGCCCTCAAGGGCCCGTGTCGGGGTTGGGTCTCAGGACCCAGTCTGCATCAGACCAGGCGTTTATCTGGAATAACTTGAAGCAGATGACATGCCAGAGAACGCTGTCATGGTCCCAGAGGAAAACCGAGACGGGTGTCTTTGTGGTGTCGATCGTTGAGTGTGAGGGGCTGTAAGTTTGCGAAATAAAATGTAGGATGACAGTACTTCATGGGAAATACGTATACTAAATGTTGTTTGCCATTTATCTGAAATTCAAATTTAACTGACATCCTGTATTTTTATTTGCTGAATCCGACCACCCTAGGTGAGTGAGAAGCCATTTTCTGGAGACAGGACCTGAGGTAAGGAGACTAGTAACTCTCAGACTTCAATGTGCATACAAGTCACCCGAAAAGTCAGCAGGCGCGAGATGGCCCTCGAGCACTCGCAGTTCTGAAACGTCCCAGGTGATGTGAATGGTGCCGGCCGCAGACTGTACACTAAATAGCAAGGGGTTAGATAGTCGTTTCAGTTAATGATTAAGGCACCTCTCTCATTCCACATAAAAGTTCCATCGTTACCATGTAACTCTTCTGTCATTACCTCAAGCCCCAAGTGAAAGAATGTCTTCAACTGGGTTGCAGATGGGTGTCGAGAGCAGATGAAGAATTTGGAGTCCAAATTGGGTGGACGGGTCGAGCAGAAACTGTTAACAGGATCCATTGCTCTAACCCAGTAGTTCCCAAATTTTCTGCACATCATTATCCCCAGGAGAGCTTTTGAGAAATTCCAGAGTCTATGCCCTCCGAGACTAATTAGATCGCAGTCTTTGCAGGGTGGGTGGGTCGGAAGTGGGCACTGGTGTTTTTGAAGCTCCCCGGGTGATACTTAGGTGCAAATTTGGGACCCACTCTTTTCCAGTGCCAGTACTGGCCATGAGAACATCTAAGCAAGAACAAAAACTGTTCTTACAGTTCCAAAACATGAGTTGGGGAGGTACAGCCAAGTAGAGGGACCGAAGGAACCTTCTTTGGCTTAAAAGGAAGCATAATTTCTTAAGCAGTTATCAGAGTAGCTACTTCCAAGGCCCTCCCTTATGTGTTCTGATTGGAGACTTCTGGAAGTTCCAAGGCCTGACTTTGAATTGTCAAATTTCTGGTTCCTCTTGGGCTGACTATGCTTTAAATTTTCCCTGTCACCCACACCTCTGACCTGACATTCAGCCCAGATATTTGGAACTGTGGCAGTAATATCTGCTGATATTACTTGGATGTGAAAGCACATGAAAAAAAATTTAACACTATGTCTACATCAGGGAATTGTATCCCCCCCCACCCCTTGCTAAAACGAAATGAAACCAAAAATGTAAAAAAAACACCTTTGCTTTCTACAGCACGGGTTCTCAAATTTGGCTGCACCTTTGGATCCGCTGGGAAGCTGGAAAAATACGGATGTCTTGGTCCCACCCCCAGAGAGTTTTACTTAATTGATATAAGGTGGAGATTGGGCTCTGGGTTTTTCAGAAGATCCCTAGGTGGTTCTGATGTTCAAAGCACCTAAATACAACTAGGTGAAGCACTGGGGCTTACTGGTTTTGTGTTCCCAGACCAGCAGTACCAACAAAACTTGGGAACTTAGAAATGCAAAATCCCAGGCCTCACCCCAGGCCTAGGCATCTGGAATCTCTGGGGGTGGGCCCAGCAATCTGCTATCTAACAAGCTGTCCAAGTGATTCTAATGCATGCTCGGGTTTGAGAGCCACTCATTTAGGACCGAGATCCTAAATGTGCATCTGAAGGCAGGCTTCTTAAACTTCCTTGGCAATTTCCATTCTTTCAAGATGGTAATCATATGAGTGCACATGGTGCTGATTATTGATTTAATATGCTCAGTAGTAAAAACAGGAAACACAAAATATGTGCCATACTAAACGAAGATATGAGGTAGAGCAAGCTTATGCCCTCACTGCTTTTTTTGCTACTATGCTTATACACACACACACACACACACACACAAACACACACACACTCAAGTCCCCTGCTATGACAAAGAGAGTAGCACTGAAAGAGAAGGGAAGAAGGGAGCAGAAGAGGTAAAGACCAAACAGAAAGGTTAGTCTGAAGTATAAGCTCAGAGAGAAATGAAAAAATGACTTGAAAGAGGAATGCTCAGTAGAAGATGAACAGAAGGAGCTAGGAACAACCATAATGGTTACATGATATGGGTGGATCCCCGGGCCTGGTTAGTTTCTACCAATCGGTGATTCTCAGCCATTTCATCGTGGCACCTTCTGGGCCAGGTCCTGGCCTGAACGAGGTCTCGGAATTGTGGGGCCGATTTCCCAGTCACCTGCTTCCCAGTGACCTTTAGGCGAATCTCTTAAGGGGCTTGCAGTTTCCCCCAATTTCAATCTGTGGAGAAGATGAGCCTATCCTATTCCTCTAGTTGCCTGGGGAGGCGTCTCCTGAGTCTTCCGGCACTGCCCATCCCCTCCAGAGCTCTAGCCATGGGGGAGATCAGAGACTGCTGCTGGGCAAGACCGCTGGGCACTTTAGCTCCAGGTGTTGCTGGAGCCAGAGGGAACCCGAATCTGGGGGCTATGGAATCTTAGATTGTTCGGTGGTGGGGAAAACAGACAAAGGAAGGGCATGAAGGCAGCCATCTTTATCTTCTAAGACTCTCCTTTTGCCCCAGCCAAATACACACGCATGCTTTTTGTCCTTCAAACTTTGTAACCCCGAGCATTCAAACCTGTGTTGTGCCGCTGACATAAAACATTTTAGACTTTGATGTAATGTTTATGAGCCATAGACAGGGAACAACTCCTTTGTAACTATTGACATCAGGCTCATTGGGGGCCTCTAGACAGCTTCTACAAAGAAGACGATGTACACAACAGAAATTTCTGACTAGTATAAACTTTAGAGATCTCACCTTATGGAACAGGAAGGTGACGCTTAAAATCTTCAGTTATTTGAAGACCAAGTTCTTAACTATGCCCTGTTCTGGAAGCATCTAACCCAAATGTGGGCACTTCTCGAAAGCCTAACTCTCTGTAAGTTCACTCTTTGATGGTGAGCTCAATACGTGCCTTTTGTCATGCTCAAAGCCACGACACCAGCTTTGCAAGCCACCATCAGGCTGAGGGGGTGCTGCAAGCTGTCCCTTTCTGATGACTGTGAGAGGGACTGCTTCAAGTGTCTCCGCAACAGGGTGATGAACAGTTTGCTGTAACTGTAAACGGGCTGTGTTAGCTGTTTGAACCAAGTCTGTTGAGCCCCCAACTTTAGGACGGGTTAGGGTCTCAGCAGACCCTGCATCAACGACGTCCGCATTTGAGCGGGGATATGGCTCTGACTCTTGGTACGTGGTCCTCAGGATCGTAATCTTGAAAGCCTTTCCTCCCATCCTAGAGGCTCACTTCTTGGAACTCCTTTTATCATCGGTGGGAGGGGGTGGGTTGAAAGCCGCGTCTGTACGTGTTTTCTGTGCTAATCTGAGAGCTGGACTCAACCCCAGGACTTGGGTCACTTACACACAGAGATCTCATTGTGAGGGGAGGGGGGACGGCAGTTCTTCAGCTGCACTTTGAAATTCTACATTAAAAAAAAAAAACCCACTAAGTATTCATAAGCCTCTTATTTAATGAATGATTCCCTTTGTGTTTACATCCTTCACAACTCCGGGAACAAACAGGGTTTAGTTGCTAGAAAGTGAAAACTTCAAGCTCATCAGAATGGGGGAAATAGTAGGCAATTTAGCTGAACAGGGGGAAACGGCTCCATCCGTTTCTTGGTACCTGCTCGGAAGGGCATGCCAACCGATGCTTTATTTTTCCGTGTTTCCACCTCCACTGTCGGACATTATCCCAAAAGGGCCAGCAAGGTGTTGACCGGCCTAAATCTGTATTAAGTCGGTGATGTGCTCACCTGAAATCAAGAGACAAGGACACGGATCAACCTGTGAGGTTTGGTAATTGCCAACTGCTAGCGAACGACCTGCTTTCTGCCACGTGCCTTTATCCTGCTTCCTCCTCTTGTATCTAAGATTGGCGTTTACTTCTCCAGAATGAGTAAAACACCGGGGATGCATTTTAAAGATCCAACGCTCTCCCCGAAGAGATCCGAAAGAAAATTCCGAGTTCACATGGCTTCGATGATGGGAATGGGGTAAATTCATTCTTGGGCCCGCCCACTCATAAGGGCAGCCTCAAGAAGCTCTTCGATATTAATTAGTAAGCTGTGACTTCAGTCCTGTGCGATTACCATGAGCCCGGTTTTGGAGTGTGAAAGAGCTAACTTATCGTGGTTTTGAATACTCATCTAGAAGCCTGAGTATTTTTGTATTTCCATATTTCTCGAGTAGCACTTAATTTAATCTTAGCCCCGTTTCTTTCAATAAACCATTGTTGCATCTCATAAGCGGCACAGCTTCGTCCTCTAACTCATCTCCCCGTGAAATTGGTTTAATGAAGCAGAAAGGTATGAAGCATTAGCAACAGTGGAATCCATGTGGTAGCCCTTCATTTTCCGGAGGCACTCACGTTTCCACCCTAATTTATAAAATCAGCACACAAATGATTTTTATCACGGCCATTACATCAGTATAAATTACTGCCTTTTTTTTTTTTTTATCACGCGGCAGTTAGTCAAACTGTTGAAATGATATCTTTTCGTCCAGGGGTGGGGGGGGCGGTGGGTGAGGTGGGAAAGAGCGAGTGAACACGAGGGCTGGCGGTTGTCTTACAGAAACACTAATATTAATTTCCCATAATGGACACCGATGGGGTATTTTGCAAACGTACAGATGAAAATCAAACGCACAAAGTGAAGCAAATGGGTCAATTTGTTGGGGACAAAGAGGGGGACCTTCAGGAAACAAACGGGGCGATACAGAGACAGGCAGCGATGCAATTAGTCAGGCGCGCCTCTTGTCATTTATCTCATTGCACCGACCGTCATCCCGGTTTTGTGCCCCGAAGCCTTGCCAGGTCGAATCCGTCCTGCCAGAGCCTCCTTGGAGAGTATCACCCACTGGCGTCTCTCCTTTTCGGCCTCTGCCACCCAGATCGCTTGCTAGGACCTCGCTGCCCCCCCTCGCAAGTTCCGCAAACGTCGGTTGTGCGACCTCACCTCGCTACTAGGGGCACGCGATCATTTGGGCGGGATTGCATTGATGGCTCCCTTTGCCCTCGCGACCAGCGACAGTTTAACCTTACAGGAATAGATTGCTCCTCTGCTTCAGAAGTGACAGTTAAACGTCAACAAGTGGCGTGTAAATTGGAAGTCGTTCTTGTCCGTTGAATGGCATGGTCCCTCTAGGCGGTACTTCTGTGCTGTGAATTCTGTGCAACAGTAATGAAACAATATTGGAAATGCATCCCCTTCTTCATACTGGCTTCGTTACCGTCTACCAGTCTAGCTTAATGATGATATATAAAATCTTTATGGGAAATTCTGTGTTCTATATTGACTTAATGATTCATTGCATTAACAAATATTGATTGGGCATGTGCTATATGGGAGTATCTACCCAGGGAGTATACCTACCCAGGGAGTAGGCTGGGTGCTTAGGATCCAATGGCAAATGAACTTTCTAGTGGAGAAAGCAGTCACTGGCCAAGTAATTCCAAGCAAGATTTACGGGGTTCCTGAGGTTTGTGGTATTTCCACATTGGTTTCTGTTACCCCTCAAGGCCAGGGTGTATTCAGGGAATATAAATTCGTTGATCATAGTCAGGGACCATGTCTGTGTGGGTCTTTATACTTTTTGAAAACAGGTGAATACTGGGCTTTTGTGGTGGTTGTGGTTGTTGTTGCTTGTTTTTGTTTTTGTTTTTTACCAAATTTGGGATACTGTTGAATGGTGCAAAAGTACAACTTAAGGTTGATTCTTCAGGTCTGCACCCTGCAATGCAATAGAGCCTGGCATTTTCAAAGAAGCAGCTCTACAGCAGTCGGGAAATAGATTTCCATGAGATTTGGCACCCTGGGACACATCACAACTATTTGCTTGTATTGAATGAGGTCGGTTCACAAACCCAGTAGTCTTAATGTGAGACAAACCAAAATTAGTGAAATCTGATATCAAAAGTTCTATAATAGAGTAAGAAAGACTCAATCTCTTTGATTTGACTTTAAGTTAGTCATTGCTGGAGATGTGTATATATATATATATATTATATACACACACACACACATACACATATATTATATATATGTAATATGATATATATCTTATATATCATATATATGTATGTGATATATATATGTATCATTACATATATATACATACATTACATTACATATATACATATATACATATATATCACATATATATACATACATACATTACATTTTTATATATATGTAAAACTTATATACACACACACACACATATCTTCTGATTTTATTGACTGTCCTTATCTAAGAGGAAGGGTCTCGTCTTTAGATGATGGCCTTAAAGATATAACTCTCTTTAATTCCTTAAGTACACTTAGTCATAAGCCATGGAAAGTATCACATTCTGCCAGTGGTTTTAGACAAGAGGTGAGGATTCTTTTTGGTAAAAAAGAGCCATAGTATTTTTAGCTTTGTTAGCCATGCAGTGTCTGACTCAACTCAGCTGTTGTTACACAAAAGTGGCCAGAGACAATACATAAATAAATGAGTATGGCTGTGTTCCAATAAAACTATATTTATATCCTTTTTATGGCTGTATACTATTCCAGCCTCTCTCTCTCTCTCTCTCTCTCTCTCTCTCTCTCTCTCTCTCTCCCTATATATATATATCACATTTTCCTTGTCCATTTGTTTATTGATGGACACTTCGTTGCTTCTATGTCTTGGCTATTTAAAATTTTTTTAACGTTTATCTATTTTTGAAAGACAGAGATAGAGTATAAGCAGGGAAGGGGCAGAGAGAGAGCAAGAGACCCAGAATCCGAAGGAGGTTCCAGGCTCTGAGCTGACAGCACAGAGCCCGATGCGGGGCTTGAACTCCCGAATCGTGAGATCATGACCTGAGCTGAAGTCACACACTTGACTGAGCCACCCAGGTGCCCCGTGTCTTGGCTATGTTAAGTAATGCTGCAATAAATAGGAAGTGGCCCTGAACTGGACCATAGTCCATAGCTCGCCAATCCTGGTTTTAGAGCATAAGAAATTTCTATGGTTTTAGGAAAAGAACCACAAATGGAGGCTAAGTCAGCAAAGCATTGTCATGAAGCATTACCAAACTACACTTGTCAAGAGGTTCCTTTTGCTTAATTACTCACCCTCTCCCTGCTTAGGAAGCACAGTTCCTAATTTACGGCTGAACTGGAGCATTATGTAAGACCTTTGGACCTGAGATAGTGCCCTTTCTGACTGGCTCCTCAGGCCTGACTCTTGGGCTACAGTTGCAACTCATCTCCTGACATTTCCCTTTGCCTGCAACTCAGATTTCCCGGGCCCCACAATGGAGTATTTGTTCAGCTCATTTCTCTCCTAGGATTCAACCGTGTTCACCTTCTCAGATGTTTTTTCTTCTGTCTCCTGCTTTGATTGACTTAACATCCTTCTCAGCCCTGAATTGGTATACAGGGGTGACTCTAGCATCATAACGTGTTCCGAACATGAATCCGTGCTCCTCGAGTGCCCTGGACTGCAGTAAATAATCACAGGGGGCACGTGCATATTCATGCTCTCTCTCTCTCCCCACATGTGCACCTGCCTGCGCGTGTGTGTGCACAAGTGCGCACACACACACATACAGATAATGAGCACTTGCTATCTGCCAACCGCTCTGATGAGTGTTTTACATGAGTTAGCTGATTTAGTTCCTATAGGCACTCTGTTAAGGCATGCATCATATTATTAATATTAGTATTGTTATTATTCTATATCCTCCTCCTCCTCCTCATCTCCATCACTTCCATTTTATGGATGAGAAAACTGACGCCTAGAGCAGTTTAATTAACCTTCCCAAGGTCATACAGTGAGAAGGTCGCAGAGCGCAGGTTTGTACTCAGTTGGATCTGAACCAGACCTTGTGCTGTGATCATCAGGACAGCAGAGTGGTTGGTTGCCCCAGAGATTCTAAGTAATGGAGACTTCACTGGTAAAGGGTTGAGACCCCTTCTTGTCGTTTTTGCTTTTTCTTTTTTCCTTTTATAGGATTTTATTTTTAAGTAATCTCTACACCCATCGTGGGGCTCGAACTCATAACCCCGAGATCAAGAGTTGCATGCTCTAGTGACTGAACCAGCCAGGCACCTCTCTTTGCTTTTCTAGGTTATTGTCCCTCTCTCTCCTGGCACGACTTAAAGAAGTCCACAACCCTTACAGAAGCCAGCTCCTGACTCTTGATCCAAGCCTCTGCGTTGAAGTGATAGCTTCACGTGGGCAACCTGCTCTCTGGTTGTACAAAATGGGTTTGATTTCTGGCTCTGAACCCTACTGGTTGGGTAAAACTGGGCAGGTTATTAAACCTCTCTGAAACTCGGTTTCTCCATTTTTCAAAGAAGGGACAATAATAGCACTACCAGAGAGGGTTGTTAGGAGGAAGGGAAAAAATACTGTACATAAAATCCTTGGACCAATGCCCAGCGCAGAATATTACTCAACACGCGGCAGCTGCTATCACTATTATTTACCCCCCTACCTCAAAGACCGCTCCCTCTCCTCCATGCTTTCCCCTTTCCCTTGCCATCATCTATGGCAAATGTGTCATCTATTTAGGCTTCTGAGGGACACCGTGACTTTTCTGCTCCAGGTTGACCTTTATAGCCATTCACTTTGGCCATCATTCTCTCAGTGGTTTATTTTTAAATAACAGCTCTTTTTTTTTTTCCTTACTGAACAAGTTTAACCACTACTCTGAGGTGTTACATTAGTAGACTCAGGACCACAAAGTTAATTTATGGCAAAGAGAACTGAGAGTTCTCAGCTTCTGGCTCACACTGTTTTTTTCATCATAAAAAACAACTTGATGGAGACAGAATTACATATAACACAATTCACGCAAGTATACAATTCAATGGATTTTAGTAGATTCACAGAGTTACAACTCTGTGAATTACTTGACCTGGACTGCCATGACACAATACCGTAGACTGGCAGCTCAAACCACAGAAATTTATTATCTCACAGTTCTGGAGGCTAGAAATCCTCGACCAAGTGCTGACTAATTTGGTTTCTGGTGAGGGCTCTCTTCCTGGCTTGTAGATGGCTGCCATCTCGTTGTGTCCTCAGGTGGCAGAAAAAGAGTAGCCCAGCTCTTGGGTTGTCTTCTTTGTTTTTTGGTTTTGTTTTTAGGCTTATTTTGAGAGAGACAAAGAGAGTGGGGGAGGAGCAGAGAGAGCGGGGGACAGAGGATCCGAAACAGGCTCCATGATGACAGCCGAGAGCCGATGCAGGGCTCAAACTCACAAACTGGGAGATCATGACCTGAGCTGAAGTCGGATGCTCAACAGACTGAGCCACCCAGGTGCCCCTGGGTTCTCTTCTTACAGGGTCACTAATCCTATCAGATCAGGGCCTCACCCTGAGATCCTTATTTAACCTTAACTACCTCCTAATAGACTCCATCTCCAAATACAAATCGGGTGTTAGGGTTTCAACATATGAACTTTGGGAGAACACAGCTCATAGCATTTGTGAAAATGTTACCCTAATTAATTTTAAAACATTTTCATCAACCCAGCAAGAAACTACATACCCTTTACCAGTCACTCCCTATTAACCCCAAACCCCTTAAGCCCTAGGCAACCATTAATCTACTTTCTGTCCCTATAGATTTGTATGTTCTTGACATTTCACATAAATGGAGATATACAATATGTACTGTTTTATCACTGTTTTGTTTATTCTTTCACCCAACTTAATGTTTTCAAGGTTCATCAATGCTATACAATGTATTAGTACTTATTCTGCTTTGTTGCTGAATAATATTCTACTGTATACATATACTATATTTTATTTATCCATTCATTACTTGATGGACATTGGGTTCATTTCTACTTTTGGCTATTATGAATACTGCTGCTGTGAACACTTGTGTGTAAATTTTTGTATGAGCATATTATTTCATTTTTCTTGTGTATGTACCTAGGAGTGGTATTGATGAGTCATATGGAAACTCTATGTTTAACCTTTTGCGGAAGGGCCAAACTTGTTTTCCATAGCAGCTGTGATACTTTGCATTCTAGTCAACAATGTATAAGAGTTCTAATTTCTCCACATCCTTGCCAATACTTGTTATTATGTTTTTTATTATAACCATCTGACTGTGTAGGAAGTGGTATCTCATTATGGTTTTTATTTGTATTTTCACCCATTCTGTGAATTAACTTTTCATTCTCTTGATAGTGCCCATGAAACACAAAAGTTTTAAATGCTGCTTATTTATTCATGCATTTTATCTGTTTTCTTCGGATGCATGTGTTGTTGATGTCATGTCCAAGAAACCATTGCCTCATCCAAAGTCATGAAAATTTATCCCTGTTTTCTCCCAAGACTTTTATTGTTTTAGCTCTTACATTTCAGTTTATGCTCTATTTTCAGTTAATTTTGGTATATGGTATGGGGGGGGGGGGCTTCAGCTTCATTATTTTTTGCATGGGGCTATCCAGTTGTCTCAGCTCCATTTGTTGAAAAAACTATTCTTTTTCACTGAATTGTCTTGGTACTCTTATAGAAAATGAGTTAGCCATAGACACATGGGTTTATTTCTAGGCTCCCAACTCAATTCTATTCATCTATATGGATTTCTTTATGTGAATGTGACACCCTTTTGCTTGCTGTAGCTTTGTAGTTCGTTTTGAAATCGGGAAGTGTGAATCCTCTGACTTGGTTTCTTTTTGAGACTGTTTTCCTTGTATTTCCATAGGACTTTTAGGATCAGCATGTCCGTTTCTGCAAAGAAACCAGCTAAGATTTTGGTAGGGATCGCATTGAGTCTCTAGATCAACTTTGCCATCCTAACAATATTTAGGTTCCAACCCATGAACACTGTATGTCTTTCCATGCATGGATACTCCACAAACTATTAGCAAATCAAACTCCGCAATGTATAAAAAGAATTATACACGATAACAAAGTAGAGCTTATTCCAGGAATGCAAGGTTGAGAAACAGTCAATGGAATACACCATATAAATAAAATAAAGGGAAAAATGATCTTAATAAACACAAAAACACATTTGACAATATTCAACACACCCTCCTGATAAAAACAACAAGCAAGGGATAGAAGGAGCTTACTCAGCTAGATAAAGAGCATCCATGGAAGCCTACATCTTTCATCACACTGAATGATTTCCCTCTTAGACGATGAAAAAGACGAGAAAGCCTACTCTCTCCATTCTCACATAATCATATCAATCAATGCAGAAAGGGACTTTAATAAAATCCAACTCATATTCATGATAAAACCTATCAAAAAAAAGAAAGAGAGGGGAACTTCCTCCACTTGATAATGAGCACCATGACAAACCTATAGTTAGCATCATACTTCATATGAAAGACTGAATGCTATCCCTATAAGCTTGATAGCAAGACAAGGGTTTATGTTCTTGCCACTTCCATGCAACATTATATTGTAGGTTCTAGCCAGTGCAATAAAGCAAGAAAACAAAATAAAAAATATTCACTTTGGAAAGGAAAAACTAAAACAGCCATTATTCACAGACAGCATGCTTGTCCTGGTACAAAATATGGAATCAACAAAACAGATGTTAGAAATACAGACTGGAAAGAGATAAATATTTTCAGGTAACATGATTATATGTATAGAAAATTGCAAGGCATCTATACACAAAAAGTTCCTAGAACTAATAAATGAGTTCAGCAATGTTGCAAGATATAACATCAGCACACACAAAAAAGAGTCACATTTTTCAATGCTAACAATGAACACAGCACTATTTACAATCATTCTAAAGAAAATGATTAACAAAACATGCACAGGCTCTATATGCTGAGCATTAAAAAGTGAAGATGAAAGATATCAAAAAACAACTAAATAAATGGAGACACACTATATATATGGATTGGTCACCTCGATATAATAAAGACGTTAATCCTCCCAAATCCAGATTTGTAGTTTTAAAAAAATTCTTACAAAATCCTAGCAAAGTTTGCTTACTCTAAAATTATAGAAAGACACAGGCCCCAGAATAGCTAAAACAAACTTGAAAAAAGAAATAAAGTGGAAGGAAATTCTTTGATATTTAGGCTCATTACATAACCAAGCATAGTCATGACCATGTGGTGATAGGCCGAATGATAGACATATAGATCAACGGAACAGGATAGAGGACCCAGAAAGAGACTGACACAAATATACCCAATTCAATAGAGGAAGGATTTTTTTTCCCCAATAAATGGTGTTGGAACAATTAGATCTCTATAGGCAATAAACAAGTTGACCTAAACTTCACACATTATACAAAAATTTAAATGTAAAACTAAGAGTTTTAGAAGAAAATGTAGAAAATAGAAAGTCTTTGGGAACAGAACTTGGTGCAGCATTTAGATTTGACATCAAATGCACAATAGTTATGGAAAATGATAAACTGGGCTTCATATTTTTTAAAATTTGCTTTGCAAAAGATCCTGTTGAGAGAAAGAAAGGACAAGTTACAGATAGGGAGAAAATATTTGCAAACCACATATCAGATCTAGAACATATAAAGAACTCTCAAAACTCAACACTTAAAACACAAATCTCCAATTAGTGACAAGAGATATGAAGAGACATTTCATTGAGGAGGATATACAGATGGCAAGAAAGGACTGAAAAGATGTTCAACAGCAGTAGCAATTAAGGAAATGCAAGTTAGAACCACACTGCAACATAACTATGCTATCCTATCCATCTCATACATTGCTAGCGGGAATATAAAATGGTACAGCCTTTGTTAACTAGTTTGGCAACTTCTTATAAAACTAAGTCATACAATCCACAATTATACTCTCCAGGATTTATCCCAGAGAAGTACAATCTCATATCCAAGAAAACACTCATACACAAAACTTTATAGCAACTTTATTCGTAATAGCAAAAAGGCCCAAATGTCCTTCAATGGGTGAATAGTTAAATAATCTTTGGTATATTGCTATCATGTAATACGACTCAACAATAAAAAGGAAAAAACTGTTGATACGTTGAACTACTTGCATGAATCTCTAAGGACTTACGGTGAGTAAAAAGCCTTTTCCTAAAGGTTGTATGCTGAGTGATTCATTTATATAATCTTGAAATGATAATTTTTTAAACAGATTAATAGTGGCATTCACAGGAAAAAATAAATGATCAGAAACTGCCCCTGAGGAAGCTCAATATTGGACTTCCTATACAAAGACTTTAAATCAACTGTCTTAAAAGTGCTCAAAGATCTAAAGGAAGTCATGGTGGGGCACCCGGGTGGCTCCGCCAGTTAAACATATGACTCTTGACTTTGGCTCAGGTCATTTTGCAGTTCATGAGTGAGAGCCCCACATTGGGCTCCGTGCTGACAGTGCAGAGCCTGTTTGGGATTTTCTCTCTCCTCTCTTTGCCTGTCCCCCACTCAAAAATAAATAGATAAACTTAAAAAAAATAAAGGAAGCCATGGAAAAAGAGCTAAAGGAAACTAGGAAAACAATGTCTTACCTAATAGAGAATATCAATAAAAAGGTGGAAATTATAAAAGTGAGGGGAATAGAAATTCTGGAACTGAGAAGTATAAAAACTGAAATGAAAAAGTCAGTAGAGGGTTTCCACAGCAGATTTAATCAGGCATAAAAAATAATTAGGGGCACCTGGGTGGCTCAGTCGGTTGGGTGTCCAACTTCGGCTCAGGTCGTGATCTCGTGGTTTACAAGTTGGGGCCCTGTGTTGGGCTCTGTGCTGATGGCTCGGAGCCTAGAGCCTGCTTCAGATTCTGTGTCTCCCTCTCTGCCCCTCTGCCCCCTCTGCCCCTGCTCGCACTCTGTCTCTGTCTCAAAAATGAATAAATATTTTAAAAAATAATTATCTAACTTGAAGATAGGTCAATTGAGATTATCCAATCTGAAGAACAGGAAAAAAAAATAATTAAAATGAACAGAGGCTAAGAGACCTAGAGAACTGCAAACGAATATATTGTTAATGAGAGTCTCAGAGGAAGAGAGAAAGAAAGGAGCAGAAAGAACTGCTGGTATAAACTCAAACAGATCCACATTAAGACACATTATAGACAAATTGTCAAAGTAAAAGGAAAGAGTAAATCTTGAATTCAGCAAGACAGCAATAACTCATCATGTATAGAGAATACTCAATAAGATTAATAGGCAGTTTGTCCTCAGAAACCATGATGGCAGAAGGCACTGGTATGACATATTTAAAGTGCTAAAAGAAAGAATTGTAAACCAGAAATTCTATATCCAGCAAAACTATCCTCCACAAATGAAGGAAAAATTAAGACATCACAAGATAAATAAATGCTGACAGAGTTTGTCACTAGTAGACCTACCTTACAGGAAATGCTAACGGGAGTCCTCTAGTCTAAAATGAAAGGACACTGGACAAAACCAGAAGCCAAACAAAGAAATAAGGAGGAGCAGTTAAGATAAATGGAAAAGAGAGTAGTATTGCATTTCTGGTTTTAAATTCTCTTTTTTACTATGTGATTTAAACGGCAAATGCTTAAAATGATAATTTTAAATAAATCCTTGTTAACGGACACACAATGCCTACGGTTGAAGTTTGTGACAATAACATAAAGGGTGGAAGGAGCTGTAAAAGAGCAAAATTTTGCATACTATTGAAAGGAGGTTGGTTCTAATTTAAACTCAATTGCTGTAAAATTAAGATATTAATAGTAATCCTGGGGCACCTGGGTAGCTCAGTTGAGTGTCTGATTCTTGATTTTGCCTCAAGTCACAATCTCCCAGTTCATGAGTTTGAGCCCCACATCAGGCTCTGAGCTAGTAGTGCAAAGCCTGCTTGGAATTCTCTCTCTCCTCTCTCTCTGCCCCTCCCTGGCTCTCTCTCTCTTGCTCTCTCTCTCTCTCTGTCTCTCAAAATAAGTAAATAAACATTAAAAAAAGTTTTAAAAAAGGTATTAATAGTAATCCTCAGGGTAACCACTAATTAAAAAAAACCTTTAAGAAGTACAGAAAATAACTGAGAATCAAAATGATACACTAGAAAAAAATCAGTCACAACAGAAGGCAATAATGGAGAAATTAAGTAGTGAAAAAAGTACAAGGAAACAATCAACAAAATGTCAAAAGTTAAGTTCTTCCTTATCAGTAATTATTTATTTTTTAAACTTTTTTTTTTCAGTAACCTCTACATCCAACATGAGTGTCAGACTCAGGACCCCAAGATCAAGAGTCGCATGCTCCACTGACTGAGCCAGCCAGGTACCTCAGTAATTATGTTAGAAAAAATGGTTTAAACTCTCCAATTAAAAGGCAGACGTTGGCAGAATGGATAAATAAATATAGCCCAACTATCCACCTATAGAAGAGTAACTTTAGATCCAAAGACACAAATAGGTTGAAAATAAAATGAAGGGAAAAGATATTCCATGCAAATAGTAACCAAAAGAGCTGGTGTGGCTATACTAAGGCCCGACAAAATAGACTTGAAGACAAAAATTGCTACCAGATACAAAGGATGACAGTATGTATTGATCAAAGGGATAATTCATCAAGAATATACAGCAATTATAAACATATATGAACTTAACAACAGAGCCCCAAAATGTATGAAGGAAAAACTGACAGAATTGAAGGAATGATAGACATTTTTACAATAATAGTAGACTTAAATGTCCTATGTCAAATAATGGATAGAACAAGTAGACAGAAGATGAATAATAAAACCAGGGACTTCTGGAGGGGTTGTGGGAGGGGGGATGGGCTAAATGGGTAAGGGGCACTAAGGAATCTACTCCTGAAATCATTGTTGCACTATATGCTAACTAATTTGGATGTAAATTAAAAAAATAAAAAATAAAATTAATATAAAAGCAAAAAAAAAAAAAAAAAAAGAAAGAAAACCAGGGACTTGAACAACACTATAAAATTAATTAGACTTAGCAGACATATATAGAACATATTGCCTAATAGCAGGAGAATGCAAATTCTTCTCAAAAGCATGGGGAACAATCTTCAAGATAGACCATATGTTAAATCACAAGACAATTTTCAATAACTTAACATTTTCAAATATACAAAGAATCTTCTCTAATCACACTGGGATGAAACTAGAAATCAATAACAGGAGGAAAACACAAAATATTTTAAATATGGAAATTAAACAGTGCATTCTTTTAGAAATTTTTTTTATTTCTTTATTGTATTTTGAGAGAGAGATAGAATGCGAGTGGGAGGAGGGGCAGAGAGAGGGAGACAGAATCTGAAGCAGGCTCCAGGCTCTGAACTGTTAGCACAAAGCCTGATGCGGGGCTCGAACTCACAAACTGAGATCATGACCCAAGCCAAAGTTGGGTGCTTAACTGACTAAGCCACCCAGGCACCCCAACAACACACTCTTAAACAACAATTGGTTTGAAGAAATTACAAGTAAAATTAGAAAATACTTTGAGGGGCGCCTGGGTGGCGCAGTCGGTTAAGCGTCCGACTTCAGCCAGGTCACGATCTCGCGGTCCGTGAGTTCGAGCCCCGCGTCGGGCTCTGGGCTGATGGCTCAGAGCCTGGAGCCTGTTTCCGATTCTGTGTCTCCCTCTCTCTCTGCCCCTCCCCCGTTCATGCTCTCTCTCTGTCCCAAAAATAAATAAACGTTGAAAAAAAAATTAAAAAAAAAAAAAAGAAAATACTTTGAGATGAATGAAAATAAAACCACAGCATACCAACATGTATGGGGTGAAAGACAAGCAGTGCTCAGAGGGGAATTTATAGCTATAAATGCTTGTATTATAAAAGAAGAAAGATCCCAAGTCAATAACCTAACTTTATACCTTAAGGAAAAGAAAAGAAAGCTAAACCAAAAACTACCAGAAGAAAGAAACAATAAATATTGGAGAGGAGATAATTAAAACATAGAATAGAAAAACAATAGAGAGAATCAATGAAACCAAGAGTTGTTTCTTTGAAAAGATCAACAAAACTGAGACACTTTTATTTAGACTGATCAGGAAAACAAGAGAGAAGATTCAAATTACTAACATTATAAATGAAAGTGTCATTATTACTACAGATCTTACAGAAACAGAAAGGATTATAAGAAAATACTGTGAACATTTATATGCCAACAGATTAGATAACCTATATAAATAGACAAATTTATAGTGCACACAAACTACCAACACTGACTTAGGAATAAATACAAAATGTGAATTGACTTATAACAAGTGAAGAGATTGAATCAGTAAATAACATCCTAACAACGAAAGCCCATGACCAAATGTCTTCACTGGTGAATTCTACCAAATACTGAAAGAAAAATTAACATCAATCTTTTCAAACTTACAAAAAATGAGGAATTAACACTTCCTAACTCATTCTATGAGGCAAGCATTATCCTGATAGTAAAGCCATAGAAACATACCACAAGGTGCTCAACATCACTGATCATCAGGGAAATGCAAATCAAAGCTACAATGAGACATCACCTGGCACCTATAAGAATGGCTAAAATCAACAACATAAGAAATAGCAGGTGTAGGTGAGGATGTGGAGAAAGGGGAACCCTCCTGCACTGTTGATGGGAATGCAAACTGGTGCAGCTGCTCTGGAGAACAGTATGGAGGTTCCTCAAAAAGTTAAAAATAGAACTACCCTACGATCCAGTAATTGCACTACGAGATATTTACCCAAAGCATACAAAACTACTAATTCAAACGGATACGTGCACCCTGATGTTTATAGCAGCATTATCCACAACATCCAAATTATGGAAACAGCCCAAGTGTCCATTGACTGATGAATGGATAAAGACGATGTGGGGTGTATATACAATGGAATATTACGCAGCCATAAAAAATGAAATCTTGCCATTTGCAATGACATGGATGGAGTTAGAGAGTATTATGCTGAGCGAAATAAGTCAGTGAGAGAAAGAAAAATACTATATGAATTCACTCCTGTGTGAAATGTAAGAAATAAAACAAATGAGTAAAAGGACAAAAAAAGAAAGAGAGGCAAACCAAGAAAGACTCTTAACTGTAGAGAACAAACTGATGGCTACCAGAAAGTGAAGTGGGTGAGGGGATGGGTTAAATAGGTGGTGGGGATTAAGGAGGTCACTTGTGACGAGCATTGAGCGTTGTATGGAAGCGTTGAATCACTAAACTGTACACCTGAAACACTGTATGTTAACAACTGGAATTCAAATAAAAACTTTAAAAAAGACATCATAAGAAAAGAAAACTATACACCAACATCCCTTATGAATATAGATGCAAAACCCCTCAACAAAATACCAGCAGATTGAATCTAGCAGCATCTTAAAAGTTTTAGACACCATGACCAAGTGGGATTGATCCTAGGAATGCAAAGATGGTTCAACACATGAAAGTCATTCGATGTAATACACCACATTAATAGACAAAGGGAAAAAAAAACACACATCTCAATTAACACAGAAAGAACATTTGACAAAGCCCAGTATCCTTTCGTGATAAAAACACTTACAAACTAGAAATAAAAGAACATTACTCAAAATGATAAAAGCCCTATATGAAAAATGCATGGCCAACATAATATTCAATGGTGAAAAACTGCAAGCTTTCTGCCTAAGGTCAGGAACAGGAGGATACTGACTATCACCACTTCTGTTTAACATTGTACTGGAAGTTCTAGCTAGGACAATTAGGCAAGAAAAGAAAAAAAAAGTGTCCGTATTGGAAAGAAAGAAAAGAAACTCAATTTTCAGATGATATGAAATTAGATATTAAAAATCCTAAAGAATCCACAAAAATTAGAGCTAATAAGTGAATTCAAAGGAGTTGTAGTATACAAAATTAGCACCCAAAAATCTGTTGAATTTTTATACTCTAGTGATTAGCCATTTTAAAATGAAATTGTGAAGGCAATTCCATTCACAATAGCACAAAAAAAATAAAATGGTTAGAAATAAATTTAATAAAAGAAGCTTAAAACTTATACTCTGAAAATTACAAAACATATTTGAAGGAAATTATAAAGACCTAAAGAAAAGGAGATGTCTCACGTTCATGGATCGGGAGACTTAATATTGTTATAATGGTGACACTATCCAAGGCAATCTACAGGTTCAATGCAATACCTTTCAAAATTTCAATGGCCTTTTTTTTTTTTTTGTGGAAATGGAAAAACAGATTCTAAATGTCATGTGGAATTGTAAGGGACCCTAAATATTCAAAGCAGTTTTGAAAAACAAAAATAACATTGGGTGGTTCAAACTTACTACAAACCCACAGTCATCAAAGTAGTGTGATATGGACAAATGGATGGACCTATAGATGAGTGGAATATAATTGAGAGTCCAGAAATAGATTCATATATCTATTGTCAATTGATTTTTGACAAGGTACTAAGATCATTCAATGAGGAAATAATACTCTTTTCAACAAATGGTTCCTGGAAAACTGAATAGGCACGTGCAAAAGGGTGAAGTTGGACCCCTAGTTCATACTATATACAAAAATTAACTCAAAACAAGTCAAAGACTTAAATGTAAGAAATAATGGTATAGGGGCGCCTGGGTGGCGCAGTCGGTTAAGCGTCCGACTTCAGCCAGGTCACGATCTCGCGGTCCGTGAGTTCGAGCCCCGCGTCGGGCTCTGGGCTGATGGCTCAGAGCCTGGAGCCTGTTTCCGATTCTGTGTCTCCCTCTCTCTCTGCCCCTCGCCCGTTCATGCTCTGTCTCTCTCTGTCCCAAAAATAAATAAACGTTGAAAAAAAAAATTTAAAAGAAATAATGGTATAAAACTCTTAGAAGAAAACGTAAGAGTATATCTTCATGTCATTGGATTCGACAGTGGATTCTTAGATATGACATCAAAACACAGACAACAAAAGAAGAAAATAGAGGGCACTATCAAGATAGTGAGAAGACAAGCTAAAGACCAGGAGAAAATATTTGCAAATCATATATCTATTAAGGGTCTAGTGTCCATAATATATAAAGAACTCTTATAACTCAGCAACAAAAAGACAAACAATTTGAATAAGGAGTAGTCAGAGGACTTACATAGACATTTCCCCAACAAATATAAACAGATGGCCAGTACCCTGGTAGTGGGAATGTGAAATGGTGCAGTCACTTTGGAAAACACTTTGGCTGGTTCCCCAAAATATTAAATGTAAAATCACCGTATGAATCATCAATTCCACTTCTACAAAAGAATTGAAAACATATATTTAAACAAATACACGCATACGAATGTTCGTATCAGAACTATCCACTTTAGCGTCAAGGTGGGAAAAAAATCAGCAAATGTCTATCACCTGATGAATGGATGAACAAATGTGGTATATCCATACAATGGAATATTATTTGGCCATAAAAGGAGAAGATGTACTGATAGATGTTACAACATAGATGAACCTCAAAGATATGCTAATCAAAAGAAACCAAACAGCAAATGTCACATATTATATGATTCCATTTATATGCAATTTTCCAGAGTTGGCAAATCTATAGAGACAGGAAACAGATTAGTGGTTTCCAGGGGCTGGGGGAAGGGGGAATGGGCGGTGACTGCTTAATGGGTGTGGGATTTCCTTTTGGGGTAATGAAGATGTTTTGGAATTAAACAGAAGTGATGGGTGCATAACATTGGGAATGTACTAAATGTCTTTGAATTGCATGCTTAAAATGTTTATGTTATGCAAATTTTATTTTATTTTTTTATTTATTTTTTTATTTATATATGAAATTTATTGTCAAATTGGTTTCCATACAACACCCAGTGCTCATCCCAAAAGGTGCCCTCCTCAATACCCATCACCCACCCTC
>NW_024420501.1:3766039-3778363 GCF_014898765.1 Herpailurus yagouaroundi
CGCCTCGCCGCCCTTCCTACCCTCTTCCGTGGGCCTCTCGTCTGCGCTTGGCTCCGGCGACTCCGTTCTGCTAATCCTCTGGCGGTTTTCTGGGTTATTTAGGCAGGTGTAGGTGGAATCTAAGTGATCAGCAGGACTCGCGGTGAGCCCAGCGTCCTCCTACGCCGCCATCTTAGAATATACCTGTTATGCAAATTTTAAATAAATTTAAAAAGTGACCACTCTAGGTGCCATACGGAGAATGGATTTGGAAATGGCATTAAGTGGAAATGAGACCAGTTAGAAGGCGATCACCGTGGTCGAGATGAGAGACGCTGGTGGCCTGAATGTTTTGAGGCTGGGCACCAAGGCAAAGAGCAGCACCATTGGGATTAAGACCCATTTTCCGGATGCACAGTTAGAGAGGCCATTGGTTTGCCCGCTGTCACTGTCACGGAGTGAGCCAGTGAGGGAACTACGCCTAGTCCTGCTCTCCTGCTCTGCTGCCTTCTGGTTCGGGAGCCTTTGCATTATCATACAGCAAACGTGAGTACTGACTTTAAGAAATCACCTGAATATTTTCAAATAACTGTGTAATTGACATCTTATTTGCCTTCGTTTGAATACCTGTGTTGGGAATTATCAAGCTGCAGCCAGGACCCTATTCTGATGTAAATACATGTCTCCTCTCTGAGCCCCCAGCTCCTGCCACCTCCCTTTCTGACGCTTCCTACCCCGAGGGACAACACTGAAGGGTCCTTCCCTTGTGACCATCCCCCCTCCATCGACACAACCCAGGGAACGTAACGTAGCCTTTCCTCCTCTCTCGGAAACGGTATAGCTATAAGGGACCGGATTTCTGAAGCTTCAAGCCTTCTGGTGTTGAAATAGACACGAGCCACTCAGAGCGCCCCAAGTAGAGAGATGAGTGGAAGAGGCCTTGGGCTTGGGGTTGGGGGCTGGGCAGGAAAAAGGAGATAGAGCACGCGACCCTAGTGCGGGGGACCTCGGTCCCAGGCGGCAGGAGGCAGTGGGGGTGGGAGTACGGCGAAACCTCAGCTGCCGGAGAGGAAGGGCTGGGACCTTTTGTCTCATAATGTATGGAAGAGTGTGCGCATGTATGTGATGATGATGATTAAATGGTACATAGTATCAGCGAAAATTGCCAGCATGGATGCTGATTAGGGATGCTGAAGAACTAATAGTATGGAAGGAAACTGGAAACATTGGTCTGAGTGTGGAAAAGTAATACTAATTACAATCATTTATGCGAACTGCTTACCATTTATGACTAATTACCACCCAACACAATAACCATTAGGTATATCATTAAGTATGTGTCAGATTAACTTTGTTGTCGGTTTTATTTGTGATTAGAACAGTAAACTCTGCATGTATGCTTGCACTTAATAGTTTGTTGCTCATGCAAGCACGGCTGTCAGCTCACAATTTAAAAAAACATTATGTTAGGGCTGGAGCGTGGCAGGCTTTGAATTCCAGGCTAAGTGGTTTGTAGTTAATTTAGGAGGCAATGGGGAGCCCTTACGGAATAATCAACAGGGGAGATACATGATCAGTGCTGTACTTTAGGAATCACAGACTGGCAGGGCTGAAAGATTCCTTAGAGATTCCTTGCCCAGTGGTCACCATCCAGGGGCCACTGGTAACCACACTGGGGGTTCTGGAGGGACTGTCAAGATTTCAGAAAGACAAGAGGGAACCATGCATTTCTCCGTAATAAAGCTGTACATTTCGACTACAATGCCGATGGTATTTGTTCTGGGCTAGAATTCATCAAGCCAGAACGCTGATGAGAAGCATTCACTGGCAGTGATGAACGTATGATTATTTTTGTAATGGGAAGACAAGCTAATTGTGTCTTAACAAATGAAAAGTTTAACGTCAGAAAAGTTCTCCTAGCCATGAGCTCCACCAGTTCAAAACAAAAGAAATGGGGTCTTGGGCTGTGAGAAAGTTGGGAGCCTCTATGGTAACCCAACCAATGCTATCACTTACAGGTGGGAAACCAGAGCCCAGAGACGGATGGAACTGGCCTTAGAGGAGGACGGACAGATGGATTGGACAGAGGTGCCTAGACGAGGGGGTAGGAATTGATTTACAGAGCAGAGTGGCAGCTGGGAGGGAATGAAGAGGCCGTGCCAGCCAGGACCACTGGTTGGTCGCGGGCAGAGAAGAGAAAGAAGCTGAGGAGGACTCTGAAATTTCCAGTGTGGCTTCATCAGCAGAAATGGAAAACGCTGGAGGGAGAATTGGTTTGGGAGTAGAAGAGAACCAGGAGTTTGGTTTTAGAACATGTTGCCCATACCTTGTAGCGGCGCATTTTCAGAAAGAGTACGGCGATAGAAATTGGAAACGTGGGTTTGGCTTTGGGTAAGGAATTTTTCCTTTGACTCTCATTTTCCAGATCTATAGATATAGACATATCTATGGGGCAATAATATCTGCCTTATAGAATGAGAGGAGTCTATGGGAGCATATAAGCAACTAGTACAATATCTAGCAAGTGGCAAGGGCTCATTTCTCTTCTCTGGAGGAAGTATGGAGATAGAAATGTTTAAGAGGCAGTTAAGACACAAGGGAGAGTTCAGGAGAGAGTTCAGATCCCAAGTTATACGTTTAGGAGGCAAAAATGATTTCTTCTTATTTAGCATATTTGTAACCGCAAAACACAGATAGGGCTTTCCCGGGGTTTCTGGGAGGATGAAGTCGCCAGGACAGAGCGCAGGAGAAGCCACGCTTACTGAGAATTGGGGAAGGAACCTAGCAAAGAAACCTGAAGGAATCGACGGAGGGGGTTAGAGTGCACGGTCAGTGAAGCCAAGTGAGGCAGAATAGTCTGAAAGTAGAAGATGTGGACCATGGGGTCAAATGCAGTAAAAAGATCTAGAAAATGAAGGCAGAGATGAGGCCATTAGGAAGTCCCTTTTAGAGACCTCGGAGAGTTAGGGATGAATTAAATAAGAGGCTAAGTAGCAGGGGAAAGCAGGTCAGTAGAGACAGCAAAGAGAAAGCAACTCTTTGAACATGGACCACAAAACGAGAGGGACAGAGGTGACAGTAACTCAAAACAGTAGCAGCTATAAGGGAAGGTTATTTCAGGCTACTTAAAACCTGAGCGTGTTGTCAGCCAAGGGAACGATACCAGTGGAGAGGAGGCTGATAAGACAGAAGAGAGAGGTCATATTTATAAAGCAAGGTCTCTTAAGTTATTCATAGGCAGCGCTGGGCCGTGGTCACTTTTAAGATGTGCTTAGCGGAGGACCTAACGTTTAAGCCACGAGAAGCCACCTGAGGTCAAAGGAGCAAGCAATCCCATTGGAAACTCTTTGCTTATACTTGTGAACAAACCGTCCTAAATAAGGAGCTAGTCTTCTCGGTGTGCAGGGTCCCTGACATCATTTAGGGACTCTGAACTCTGAGTGTGGCTCCTTAAGGCAGTGGGGGCTCAAAATTCTATCCCTTAGGACTTTTCAGTGCCATTAAGCTTTAATGACAGAGTCATTCAAATGAAACCTTCCAGGGGCGCCTGGGTAGCTCAGTCGGTTGAGATCCGACTTTGGCTCAGGGCATGATCTTTTGGTTCGTGAGTTCGAGCCCTGCATCGGGCTCTCTGTTGTCAGTGAGGAGCCCACTTCGAACCCTTTGTCTCCCACCCCCCCCCCCCCCCCCTCGCTTGCGCGCTCTCTCTCTCAAAAATAAATACACATTAAAAAAAAAAAATTAAAAAAAAAAAAAAAAAAACAAGAAGAGAGACTTCTGGAATGGCAGCGCGAGGAGCTTGGACGTCCCGTCCACAAAACAAGCAATTTACGGGTAAAACTTATTTTTTTAAAAAACACACAGAAATATTTAAAGCCTCCCGAAATTGTTCCGAGGCGTAAAGAAAACGGAGAAAGGCTCATTCAAGACAACCCACTAAATCTTGGGAAGAAAAATGAGTCTGTGTCATTTAAGCCAAACCTGCCCCCACCCCCCCACCCTACCCCAGGCCAGTTGATGGCCACTGTTCTCAGGCGTGGCTGACAAGATGAGGGCTCCCTCTGCCCCAGCCTCCAGTCCAGGGCTATGGCTCATCTCCACGTCCCCATGTTGCAGAAGCACTGCTCGGGGAGGTGCCGACAGGAGGACTGATGCTTTCTTCCCCTAGTCAGCTCCTGCCTGTGGGGCGAAGGCTCTGCCCCAGTCATGGCGGGCTCGATGGCTCTCTCTCCAGCTCACCCACAGCCTGTAGGTTCCGTGGGTGTAGGGCCAGCAAGCAAGGGATCCAGAATGATTACCTCCCCCACAGTGCCTGCTGGTAGAGCAGGGGTGCTCCTCGGGGAGAAACAGACCACTTCCCCCCCACCCCCAACCCCCCTCCCCGGGCAACCATTACTCTACTTTCTAGCGCTATGGATGTGCCAATTCTGGATAGAGCGTATAAATGGGACGATGTGATATGTAGCTTTGTGTCTGCCTCCTTTCGCTTAGCATGACATTTTCAAGGTTCAGTCACGCTGTAGCCTGGATCGATGCTTCGCTCCTTTTCTTTTATTATTGTGGGAAAATATGCCTAACTTAGAATTGACCAATTGAACCATTTTCAAGTGCACCGTTCAGCGGCATCAAGTACCTTCGTCTAGTTGCACAACCATCACCACTAGCCATCTCCAGAGTGTTTTGTCGATGAACACTTGGGTTATTTCCACCTTCTGGCTACTCTGAAAACTGCTGCTGGGAACACTCGTGTACAAGTTTTTGTCTTCGTTCCTCTTGGCCACACACGGAGACATTGCTGGGTCACACGATAACTCTGTTTGACCTGTGAAGAGCTACCAAACTGTTTTCCAAAGTGGCTGCACCACGTCACGCTTCCGCCAGCAGGGTGGGCTCCCGCTTCCTGCCACCCTTGCCAACCCTTGTTATTGATGTTTTAAAAATCCCTAACGACCGATGATGTGGAGCATCTTTTCCTGTGCTTATTGGCCATGTTTACATCTTTAGAGAAACGTATATTCAAATGCTTTGCCCGTGTTTACATTGGGTTGGCTTTTTGTTATTGGTTTGTAAGAGTTCTTTATATACTGTGGAAACAGGCCTCTTGTCAGGTATATGATTTGCAAATATTGTCTTCCATATTGTGGGTTGCCTTTTCCCTTTCTTTTTTTAATGTTTATTTGTCTTGAGAGAGAGAGAGAGAGCGCGCCAGCACCTGAGCTGGGGAGGGGCAGAGAGAGACGGAGAGAGAGAAACCCAAGCAGGCTCCACGCTCAGCACGGAGCCTGACGCGGGGCTCCATTCCATGACCCTGGGGTCATGACCTAAGCTGGAATCAAGAGTCATGCTCAACTGACGGAGCCACCCAGGCGCCCCTGACTCTTCACTTTCTTAATGGTGTCATTTGAACCATAAACGTCTTTAATTTCAATGAAGTCCAATTTGTCTACTTTGTCTATAGTTGGTTATACTTTTGATGTCACGTCTTAAAAACCATTGCCTAATCCAGGGTCATGGAGATTTACACTTATTTCCTAAATAAAATCCATAGGATTCCCAAGGAGGTAATCACATGGAAAAAGTTATCCAACTATTTGAAAATCCCTAATATAGTTTTACATAGATATAGATACATCTTTATGAACTCAGTGAATAACAAGATTTATTGGTGGGCTTAGTAACTATGATAATTTTGAAGTAGTAATGACCATGATGATATTTGAGATATCATCTAGTCCAATGTGATAAGAAAATATCTGATTTCTCTTGGTGACCAAGTCATAGGTGCTGCTGATGTTACTCTGGTCTGTTGCTTACACCACAACAAAAGGAACTGCTACATTTCAGTTAGAAGTTAGTAGAAATAAAGTTGTAATTTTTTTCCGACCCGCTTTAATAGATTCTCTGAATTCTACCTGGGGGTCCTAGGTTAAGAACCCTTACTATAGATAAAGTCAAAGCTCCAAATGAATAAGAATATCGTAAAACTTAGTTCTAAGGGCATTAACAAAGCAGTATGAAATTCAAATATTGAGTAATCAGCAAGAAGGTAAGAGTAATGTTGGAATGATGACAGCTGACTTAGTCTTAACTATTATCCACCTTGTTTGGGGGCGATTAATTCCGTGTAGGAAAGTATTTTGGTAGTCCCTTCCCATTCAAATGTGATTGACAAAGATATAATATTACTATCCTTTTAATAACTGGACTAATGGGATTCAAATTTTATCTAAATACTCTAATTCCCTCTAATTCCAGCTAAAGGTTGAACACATACATAATTTACTTTCTGGTTGGATTTATTCTAACTGCTCTCAGAAGGCACGAGCTTGTTGGGGGGAACCAGCAGCTCTGGGCATTCTCTGGTGGAAAACTGTATTCAATTGTAAAGGGCAAAAATACCAAACGCTACAACTAGATCACAGAAGAGAGTGTCTAAGCGAAAAATTTAATGACGGGTTATATTTCCTAGCTCACTAGAAATAGATCCCTCCCTCTAATAGTCTGTTGATATATTTGCTACCATTATGGTTTTGAATTGGTAACACATTTACATGGTTCAGAAGTCAAAGGGATGTACCAAGGAATCCCCAGAAAAGTCTTAGGCTCACCTATAGTACCATTTACTCCTCCCTCCACCCCCTATAGACAGTGATTCTTCATGAGATGAAAGCAAATATCTATATTTTTACCCCTTTCTTACACAAATGACCACATACTGTATATACTGTTTTGCACTTTTCACTTCGCAGTATATCCTCGAGAACTTTCTATATCAGTGTAATAGGAGTGTCCTCATTTTCTTTTACGGCTGATGAGCATCCTATGGTGGGAATATACCTGCCGCTGTTTATTTCACTTACTCTGTTTGATAGACCCTAGAATGGTTTCCAGTCTTTCCTATTTGTGGGCCTGCTTTTAAACTTTTACATGTTTTATTTTGAAGTTGCATTAGTCTAGACCCTTTGCGTTGTAAGTGGCAGGAATTCAATTTAAATTAGCTCAAGTCAGGGCACCTGGGTGGCTCAGTCAGTTGAGCATCGGACTTTGGCTCCGGTCATGATCTCACGGTTCGTGGGTTCGAGCCCCACATCGGGCTCTGTGCTGACAGCTCGGAGCCCGGAGCCTGCTTCAGATTCTGTGTCTCCCTCTCTTTCTGCCCCTCCCCTGCTCATGCTCTGTCTCTATCTCTCAAAAGTAAAATAAACATTACAAAAAAAAATTTTTTTAAGCGCGATGCTTGTACTACTGAGTGATAATGCAGCCTTCTCTCCTTTTTGCCCATTCATACTAGCATGAAACCTTTGCTTTTACGACACACATCTGGCCTTTATTTCTCTTCTTTACCCATAAGCCCAACACAATCCTAGCATGACTGCTTAGAGTCTCCTTGATCTTACATCAAAAGCAGGGTCAAGCCCAGGAATCATATGTCAATCCTATTATAAGGTGGCCATCTAGATGATTCATGACATGCCTACATAAAGGTCTTGTTTAGATAGACATCAAAATCACCTAAACTTGAGAGACCTCACATTCTCTGAGAATCATTTCTGGATTTCCAAGTGGGGAAAACACTGGACTTCAGTATACGTTTTCAAGGATATTTTAGGTGCAAAACTAGGAGTCTTCTAACATCAAGAAAGAGTTTGATCTGAGATAAAAATAGGCATTTCTGAATGCCCAGACTGTAAAATAAGACCTATATGAAGAAAGTGCAATGAGTTTGGGGATGAAAAGAATGAATTAGAGTTGAACGTATGTATCAAGATGAAGATCAGTTAATCTCTGTAGGAGGAAGAGAAGCTAAGTGACCTTCCCTTGCGGGGAGATTATGAATGAGGAAATGCTCTCTGATAATTAGAACATCGAGCAATGGAAGAGGATTAGGAGTCCCTTTGCCTAAAGGTAAAAAAGCCGCCATCTGTTTATGTGGGGAAGTAAGATGGTAATCGAAGGCTCTTGGAGCACTCCTTTTAAGCATAATGGTAGTTTCTATGGCCCTCACTGAGGCAGGAGGTAAACTAGAAAGGAACTATGGATACCTTTGGGGATTTGAATCAGTAGACCCAGCTTCAGAAAAGATTCACATCTCTTCCCCAAATCTATTTTAGCTGGTAAAAGATTTAAATTACAGGTGTGGTCAGGTGCACCTGGGTGGCTCAGTCCGTTCGGCGCCCGACTTCGGCTCAGGTCATGATCTCATAGCTCGGGAGTTCGAGCCCCGCGTCGGGCTCTGTGCTGACAGCTCGGAGCCTGGAGCCTGCTGCGGATTCTGTGTCTCCCTCTCTCTCTGCTTCTCCCCCACTCATGCTCTGTGTCTGTCTCTCAAAAATAAATAAAAATGTAAAAAAAAATTTTTTTTTAATTACAGGTGTGTTCATTTAGGCAATGGCTAGAACTCTTAGGAGACAGAATGGTGAGTTTTGTTCTTTTGCTGCTGCTAGGAGCAACTGTGATAAGGTTCATGTTCTCATTTAATTGAATAAATTTCCTGGGGTAAACCTTGTCCCAGGCTGTTCTGCAAGACATGCAACTTGACATTTTATCTATTTGGGGATTCTCCCCCGTCCCCGCAAATTAACCCTTGTGCCACATACCTAGGGTGACCTTGTTTTCTCAAAAATATTGCAACATATGGCTTGAGAAAAACGCGCTTGGGAATAGTGGTACGGATTACCCTACTCACACATGCAAAGAATTATTCACTCTGCACCTACTATATGCTAAGCACTATCCTAGCTACTTGGAAAACGGCAGTGAACCAAACACAAACTTTCCTGCCTTCGTGGACTTACGTTATTGGGAGGGGAGAGAAGTGACAAATAACGGGCATTTAAAACGAAGTAAATGGCATAGTGTATTAGATAGTAATCGGTGCTACTGGAAAACGAAAAGGCAGAGCCAGGCGAGGCACGTCAGGCATGCTGGGGCGGGAGCCGGAAGCAGGTTGTAGGATTAAGTAGGGCGGTTGGCGCAGGTCTCTACGAGAAAATCAGTTTTGTTCAAAAACTTGACAGAAGTGAGGAAAGGGGGACATCTGAGGGGAGAGACACCCGGGCCAAGGGGCAGCCCATGGGACAGCCAGTGGGAGGGCCTTGAGGCAGGAGAAGGGCGTGGTTGGAGTGGAGGGAGTGGATCAAGAGTTGTGGGGGGCGGGGCAGATCCAGGGGGCCCCGTAGATCACAGGAAGGGCTTTGGCGTTTACTCTGAGGAAAGCGAGACCCGCTGATGTGTTTGGAGCAGGGGAGTGTCAGGTCTGATTTCTGCTTTTAAAAGATTGCTCTAGCTGCCGTGTTCGGAATAGACCGAAAGCAAGTGGGGCGTGTGGTTTCCCCACCCGTGAAGTGACCAGGGTTTCGTTAAATAACAGTGCCATCCCCCCCCCCCCAACATACTTGTGTGTCACCTCCTCGACTCACGGTGATAAACCCACGTGACATTTTACAAAACTGGAGGCTCAAAAAGGGGGCGATTGGCCAACAAAGATGAAAGGGCAGAGAAGAAACAGACAAAAAAAAAAAAAAAATAGAATGCTGAAAGTGAAATTCAAATCGAGGGTATATGGCCTTACGGGAGAAAGAGCCGACTGTGGGGTCGTGGCAGAGTGGACAGAGCCACTGTTCCAGAAAACCCTACATATGCAGAGGAACTTAAGTAGAATCGCCCAGAGGAACTTCGTGAAGGTAAACTTTCTCACGCAGATGAGGAAAGTTGTGACAAGAAGAATAGATATGCCAAAGGAAGTGACAGCAGCAACAGCTCCCACTGAGGGAATCCGTGGAGATATGCCACAGTATCGAGAGTGCAAAGGATAAGATGTCGGAAGCTGCTCCAAACTTCAGAAAGGAGTATGGCACTGCACCGAGGCGTGAAAAGATGTTCTCTGGGTATCAGAAGTTATGAGAAGAAGGCAAGTACTGTTCAAACTACCCTTGATATGTTTTATTTTAAACATTTTCTTAATGTTTAGAGAGAGGGAGAGACAGGGAGAGAGCACACAGGCACGAGCAGGGGAGGGTCTGAGAGAGAATGAGAGAGAGAGAGAGAGAGAGAGAGAGAGAGAGAATCCCAAGCAGGCACCGTGCTCCCTGTTGAGTGCCGAGCTCTCCATGGGCCTCAATCTCAAGAACCGTGAGAACGTGACCTGAGCCAAAATCAAGAGTCAGACGCTTCACCGACTGAGCCCCCCCAGGCTCAGTTTTTTCACAAGGAAATAAAGCACTTTAATTGTCAACATTTCCGATGTTTTGAATTACAGCGTACTAAACAGATACGAGTTTCACAAGTAGTTCATTCTCCTATACACTCAGAATGAAAAGGCCAGTGAGGGAGGTTTTAACGTTTGGACAAAAAATGTAAATGTCATAGGACAGCCGCAATTTTGCTCACTGGTTAAGATTGCGCTGGTTCAGCTGACGGCCGTTTTCAGCACCCCAACCTCCCCCACTCACCAGGCACAGCGAGGACTGCCTGGATTTAGTGACGACTAGATCTGGGGTTTGACCTTGGACGTGAGTGGCTGCGGTGAACTAGAGGTGGTCTTGTCGCCGAAGACTCTTTGGTGCTCCTTTTCAGTAAGAATTCTGGAACCGTCAACAGATGTGAGAGATTTACATCAGTGACTGTTAATATTACTAACCCAACAGCCTAAAGCTTAGCGGTGCGAAGACAGGTGCCTGGAAGGTTCCATACTCCCAACTCTTCCGTCTTCTGTTGCCGTTCTTCCCTAAAATGCTGCCATTAGAGACTTCGTTCTTTAGGTTAAGCCTTGCCCCTCTTGAATTGTTAAAAATATATACCTGAAATGGTAACTATGTGAGGTGATGTATATGTTAACTAACCTCATCGTGGTAATCATTTCACAGTATACATGTCTATTAAATACAAAGAAAATATGCGTGCGGAAAGACTGTTATAGCAAGTGCGCTAGGAAATGACAGGAAGAAATGGTACTGAGGTTCCAGAAAGGGCATCTTTTTAGAAAAAGAAAAGGGTTCATGAGATCAAGCCCTGAGTTGGGCTCTGCACGGACAGCTCATAGCCTGTTTGGGATTTTCTCTTCTCCCTCCCTCCTCTGCCCCTACCCCACTCACGCACACGCGCTCTCTCTCTTTCTCCCAGGATAAATAAGTAAGCATTAAAAGACAAAGAAGATAAATTTGGCAGTATCTAACAAAAGCCTTAAAAATGTGTCTTCCCTTTGACCCCAGTAACTTCACTTCTGAGAGACTCTATCTGAAGGGAAGTAGACTGAAAATTATGCACAGAATTGTCTATCATGTAATCTTTTGTAATAAATGTTAGAAATAACAGTGAAGGAAGGTGTAAGTAAACGTACAATATGTGCAAATGATGTGACAGTATGCATCCTTAAAAATATATTTATAAATATTGGGAATTTCCTTGGGTTATTGTGAAAATATCATGGGAAGAGTTTGTGAAATAATATAGATTGAGAAAATAAGAATACAAAACTGTATATCCTGTGTGATTTCATTACATGTGTATAGAAAAAAAAACTGGAAGAAAAGATGTCAAAATGTTATTATGGTCACTTCTTTCTTTTTAATGTTTATTTATTTTTGAGAGAGAGACAGAGAGAGAATGTGAGTGCGGGAGGCCAGGGAAGAGAGGGAGCCACAGAATCCGAAGCAGGCTCCAGGCTCTGGGCTGTCGGCACGGATCCCGACGTGGGGCTCAAACCCATGAACCGTGAGATCATGACCTGAGCCGAAGTCGGACGCTTCACCGACTGAGCCACCCCGGGGCCTCCCGTTATGGGCACATCTGAGTGTAGGAATTGCAGGAGATTAAAATGTACAAAAGCAATGCATGTGAATTGTTAAAAAAAAATAATGATGCACTGTAATACTGGCTGCATTGACCTTGGGTAAGTTCCCTAGCTTCTCTGTGCCTCTCTGCTACTTCATCTATATCATAACATTGACCTCCTAGCATTGTTATGGAGATTAAATGAATTAATACTTATAAGACGTTTGTGAGAGTTTCTAGTATATAGTAAGTGCTCAATAAATGTTAGCTATTAATTTTTTGACGTGTATACAGTTGTAAAGTGAAAGTTTATTTTTTACTCATTTTCTACATTTCCACTTGTATATACACAGGAATATACCCAACACACACACACACACACACACACACACACACACACACCCAGAAGTGGGCCCATACAATAAATACAATGAAACAACTTGCTGTACTCACTAAGCAATATATCAATATATCGTGGACATTCTTATACATCAGTAATATAGATCTACTAATTTTTGGTAGTGGCAATGTAAGGGTTCCAGAGTATATATTATATCTATATTCTTTGTTTAT
>NW_024420501.1:3778763-3807088 GCF_014898765.1 Herpailurus yagouaroundi
ATATATATATATATATATAGCTTATTCTCAAATAATGCTGCAATGATTCTGACCTTATACACATATTTTTCCACACTTATATAACTCACCTCATTAGATTCCTAGGGGTGAAAATGAGTCAAAGGATATATTGTTGATAATATTGACAGATATTTCCAATCTCCCCTCCAAAGAAGTTGTACTATGTTATCAATATGCAAGAAAGCCATTTTCCTCAGAGTTTTATCTGCTCTGCATATTGTCATTCTTGAAAAATTGTCCTACCTTGGGACATCTGGGTGCCTCAGTTGGTTCAGCGTCGGACTCTTGATTTTGGCTCAGGTCATGATCTCGCAGTCTGTGAGATCGAGCCCCGCGTTGGGGTCTATGTTGAAAGCACGGAGCCTGCCTAGGATTCTCTGTCTCCCTCTCTCTGCCCCCCTCCTCTGAAAAAATAAACGTTAAAAAAAAGAAAAGAATGCTAAAAAAATTTTTTTCTACCTTTTAGGCCGTATGGTATCTCATTAGCGTTGCAATTTGTGTATCTCTGATTGCTAGTGAGGTGGAGTGTATTTTCATATGTACATAGGTCATTTCCATTTCCTCAACTGTGAACTGCTTGCTCAAGTGCTTTTCTGTGAGTTCTTTTCTTTTTTATTTATATTTCCCTGTATTTAAAAGGAAAGAAAATTGTTTTATATTCTTTGAGTAAACTTGTGATCCATCCTTTGTTTTTAATTTAAATTCCTGTTAGTTAACATATAGAATTTAGTGATTCATCACTTACATATAGTACCCAGTGCTGACAGCTAGGAATTTACCCAGAGGATCCAGGAGTGCTGATGCATAGGGGCACGTGCACCCCGATGTTTACAATAAATTATATTTAAAACAAAACACCCAGTGCTCATCCCAACAAGTCTCCTCCTTATTAATGCCCATCGCCCGTTTAGCCCATCCCCCTACCTAACACCCCTCCAGCAACTCTCAGTTTGTTCTCTATATTCAAGACCTTCTGGTCCATTCTTTATCAAACACACTAGCAGAGGAAAGCATTGACTCAATTCGAAAGAAAGGAGAATTTAAATGTGTATACTTTGTTGAGTCTCTTTTTAGGGAAGGGGGCCAAGAAAAAATGTCCTTGCTTAATTATGCTTTCCTCAACCTAATATTAATGGAAGATGCTATTTGATCACTTCAAACGCAGTGTGGACTTCTAACACAGTTGTCTAAGTCACTAAAGTCTAAACGTTGAAAATTTAACTCAATAATTCATCGTTGTTGTTGTTGTTGTTGTTGTTTTTTTTTTTTTTTTTTTTTACAGCCATCCTGGGGGTCGATGCAGCAGGAAGTGGAGGGCTGCACCGTTATTTGCTAGATTCAGGCCCATTCTGACCATTCAGGCAGAGAAAGATGCAATTTTTTTTTCGTTCAGAATTCTTTCACAATGACCTCATAATTGAGCTGCCCCTGTAAGCTCAGCATTGAAGAATAATGAGTTTTTGAATGATGAGGAGGACATGTTTTGAAACAGAAGCAAATCGTGCTGATTATTTATAATGCTGCCATCAAGGAAATCTGAGCTAGAGTGGCTGGAAATGCTCCTGTGATTGGAGGTGGGCATGGCCATCGCAAAGAATCCGGAGTGCCAGTGGCCTTTCCTAACTGTCGCTGCTTCCACTTTTCCTTCACATGAGTAACACGCTAATTGTTGGGTAGCGGAGAGGCCAGCCAAAGCTGATTAAAAGCGTCTGGCTTTAGTGACAATTTAGTTCAGTTCCATTGCTCCTAAACGATACTTCAGCTGTTTAAGGAAAAAAGGCACAAGTGGGGGAACTAGCCTGTCCTTCGGTGTCGCTAGTAACAGAGGCTGACGGACCTTGCTGGCGCCAAACATAGGAAGTCGTCACTTCAGTAAACCTGATGTCTCCTAGACTCTTTTCGCCCGTACATTGTGTGAAAAGACTGTAGATACTTTCTGACATTTTGATGCAGTCTCTTGGCTATTAAATTCAGCTTGAACATTGTGTCATCTTGGATCTATCAGCGAGCAAGTATTTACCTTGACCATAATTTATATCAGGGGAATGTCATTTCAGGGAACAGCTTTTGATCACTACATCCTCAGGCCTTAAAGGTCATCTGATAGAATGCCCTGAACCCGTGTGGGGCCCCAATGATCACTACTGGCCATGGCAACACTACAAATTCCATTCGGTTCACCTAAACCATCCCTTTAACGTTCCATTTGACAGCCTTGTTTGATATACACATCATCACACATTTGTCATGTCCAGGACCTAACTTTTGGAATTTTTTGTGTACGTGTCCCTTTTCCTAAGCTCTTTTCATTGGGTACGCAGTCATCGGGGTAAGGGGTTTCAAACTCATTTATGTAGCATCTACGCACTCTCTCACACTCTCCTGCCAATTTTGGCCCTCTGCCGCCTCTCACTGAAGTCCTCTAACCTTTTCAGGCCGGAGCTCATGGTCTTTTTCAGGGAAGACAACAAATTTGGAGTTCTGCTGTTCCTGGCTTCTGTCGACATCAGTCCTTCAGTCGCCAGCAGCATACCTCTCCCCTGCCTGTGTTCTTAACTCAGAACACAACTAATGAAGCCTCCCGCTTTCATCCTAGACCTTTCCTCCCGGCCCCAGCTCCTTGCAGATTTGTACCGCGAGATCGTGACCTGAGCTGAAGTCGGACGCTCAACCGACTGCGCCACCCAGGCGCCCCATCTTCTGGCTCATTCTTAATCTCATTTCCTGCCACTGTCCCCACACTTGCCGTTCCTTAAGGATGTTACGCTTATCCCCAAATCAGGGCCTAGGTATTTTCTGAACCGTTACCCGGAATGCTGTCTCCCCAGATGTTTGCGGGACTTGCCCCTCACTTCGTTATGCCTCTTTCTAGTTGTCTTCTCGCTAGAGAAACCATCCCTCGTGCCATCACTGAAACAGCACACACGTATACCCGCTCCTGTGGTCACTCTCTGCCCTCACCCCCCTTTACTTTTCCTCTTAGCAGTTATCACCATCTGACACATTTCTTTGGTTACCGTCCGTCGTGTCCCACGAGAAAATAAGTTGCCCAGGGATAAGGATCTTTGTTTTCGTTTATTGCTCCGACAGTGCTTGTCACATAATAGATGCTCAATAAACGTGTTAACAATCAATGATACCTTGGTACTTCTCTTAGAACATTGTTCCATATATCTATATCTAATTTTTCCACCTTCAGGATGACTCTGAAGGCCTCAACAACAAATAATTCTGCTATGAGAATAGTGATTAGAAAAGTGACTGGAAATAAAACTTAGATCTTAGAATTTCTATCACTTGATCTATGTGAGATGCAAAGCCAGCCTGAAGGTCTAATGTGGGGCAGCACATTTGGGATCATAGTATTCATTGGAACTTACTGAGCCAGGCCTAAAGCCTGGAGGCAGAGGGGGCTAGCCTATCTAAAAGGAGTATATCTTCTAGAAGAGCAAAGTCATACTGCATATTAAATTGACATTCACTTAGATCCATGGGTGTTGACATGGAAAGAAGTCCATGGTGTTCCATTAAGTGAAAAAGGCAGGAAATGGAATAACATGTACAGTAAGTTCCATTTATATGCTATTAGAGCGAGAGAGAGAGAGAGAGAGAGAGAGAGAGAGAGAGGTGTCTTGAGGCTAGAAGGATTTTAATATTAATATGATTATCTTTGGATGGTGTCATTTTATTTTAGATTTTTAAAAAATTCTTTTTTGGGGGGGCACCTGGGTGGCTCAGTCAGTTAAGCATCTGTCTTTTGATTTTGGCTCAGGTCATGATCTCACACACAGTTCATGAGTTCAAGCCCTGGGTCGGGCTCTGTGCTGACAGTGTGGAGCCTGCTTGGGGTCCTCTCTCTCTCTCCCTCTCTCTGCCCCTCTCCTGCTCATGCTCTCTCTCCCAAAATAAATAAATAAACATTTAAACTTTTTTTTGTTCCTGAATTGTTTGATTTTCTTTTAATACAATGGGTGTGGGTCATTTTCCTCAAATAACTGAGTTTTCTTTGTAAAAGGGTCCACAAGGAGTGGGGAAAAGTGATTGCCTCTGCAGAGTACCTGGAGATCTAGTAAAAAAAAAAAAAAAAAAAAAAAAAAAAAGAGGGGAATCTCAGTTATTCAATTTGCATTTATGCTAGTTGATTTTATACCATGTGTATGTATTATTTTAAATAAATATTATCTTAATATTTATATTTATTATTTTATTATACTTAGATTTTAAAGAAATATTTTAAGAAATATTTTTTAAGAAATGTATGCACATATTATTTATGTATTTATTATTTTATTATTATACATTATAGTGTTTTTAAAACAATATTTTTAAAGAAATGCATGGGCTTGGCAATCTTTGAATCTGAGAGTGGATATTACGGGTATCCTATGTGAGATATTATAGGCCAGCCGACCAGAGAGCAGTTGAAGAGCTATTCAAGTTGTGCTGCCGATTTCCCAAGCCTAGAGAGCCTTTCTGCTGGAGGGGGGTGGGCAGGGGGACAGACAGTAACCAAAGAAATATGCCATGGGGCCAAGGAGACGATGGGGAAGAGACCCGAGTAAAGTACAAGGGCAAACTCTCCAAACATCTGGCCATTTCAGGCAGACAGTTCAGAAAATGCAAAGGCTCTGATGTAGGGAGATGCTTGGGTCTTTAACGAATAGCAGTGGGGCGAGTGGAGCTAGTTCAGAGTACAGGGGGATTGGTAGGAAATGAGCTCAGAAAGGTAGAGGAGAGCCAGATCACGGAGGGCCTCGTAGGCTATGACAAGAACTCTGACTTTTATTCTGAGATGGATCATTATTGCGAGAGCTTGAACAAAGAAGTGACGTGAAGTGACTTATGACTTAGCAGGATCACTCTGGCTGCTGTGTTGCATAGATGATTGGGGACAAGAATGCAAGCGAGGGGGACCATTTTGGTGGTTACTGTATAATAGAGGTAAGAGATGTTTGTGGCTTAGACTGAAGTGTCAGTGATCGGGCTGGGGAGACAGGGTTACATTCTGGATATATGTTGAAGGCAGAGTCAATAAGATTTTTTTTATGGGGTAGATGGAAGATGTTAAAAAAGAGAGAAAAGCCAAGGATAACTCCACAGTGTTTGGTTTGAGCAAGTCGATGAATGGTGATTCCATTTATTGACATGGAAACAATCGAGGAAGGATCATGTGTTGGAGAGTGCGGTTCAAGACTGAGATTTAGACACACTGAGCTTGAGATATGTACCAAAGAAGACATCCAGGTGGCCCACAGACACGTGAAAAGATGCTCCATGTCACTCATCATCAGGCAGATGCAAATCAAAACCACAATGAGATATCACCTCTCACCTGTCAGAATGGCTGGTGTGAAAAAGACACTCACTCTCTTTCTGCCCGTCCTCCGTCATTCTCTCTCTCTCTCTGTTTCTTTCAAAGTAAACATTTAAAAAAAGACCAGACATAAACAACTGTTGGTGAGGATGTGGAGAAAATGGAACTGCAGCCATTGTGGAAAACAGTACGGAGGTTTCTCAAAAAATTAAAAATAGAAATACCAAGGGCACCTGGGTGGTTCAGTCTGGTAAGCATCTGACTTTGGCTCGGGTTATGATCTCGCAGTTCTTGAGTTCGAGCCCTGCATCAGGCTCTGTGCTGACAGCTCGGAGCCTGGAGCCTGCTTTGGATTCTGGGTCTCCCTCTCTCTCTGCCCTTCCCCTGCTCACACTTCGTCTCTCTCTCTCTCTCTCTCTCTCTCTCTCTCTCTCTCTCTGTCAAAAATAAATAGGCATTAAAAAATAATTTAATACTAAGAAACAAAAAGGAAATCCCACATGACTCAGTAATTGCACTACTGGGTATTGACCCAAAGGAAAAAAAACCCCACTAATTCAAAAACCCCAGTGTTTATTGCAGCATTATTTATAATAGCCAAGATATGGAAGTAACCTAATCATCTATCCATCAATAGATAAATGGATAAAGCAGATGTGGGGTGTGTGTGTGTGTGTGTGTGTTTGTATATACAATGGAATATTACTCCGTCATAAAAAAGAATGAAATCTTGCCATTTGTGACGACATGGATGGATCTCGAGGTTATTATACTAGTGAAATAGCTCAGAGAAAGACAAATACCATGTGATTTCACTTGTAAGTGGAGTCTAAAAAAACAAAGCAAAACGAAACAAAAAGAACAAATAAAGAGCAGAAACAGACTCGTAAACGCAGAGAACAAACGACCGGTTGCTGGAGGGGAAGGAGGGGCGTGAGGGGATGGGCGGCTCCGGAATGCATAAGCCATGGGGATGAAAACTACACCGTAAGGACTAGAGCCCATGGCACCGTAGTGGCACTGCAGGGGGACAGATGGCAGCTACTCTCGTGGTGAGCACAGCATAATGCCCAGCACATTGCCAACCACAATTAAGAAAGAGAAAGAGAAAGAGACTAGTAGATGTTCAAGCGCAGATGTTGAGTTGCAGGTGTATACAGGAGGGTGGAAGTTAGGGGCATGGTCCTGTGTAGAGAATAAATGTAAGAGTTCCGTATATGTGCGTGTGCGTGTGTGCGTGTGTGTGTGTGTAAAGCCAGGGGGATGCAGACACACGTGAACAGGGCTGCTTCTGCTTCTCTTTCCACTGCCCCCCTTGCACGTGCTTGCCCTGCTCCTGGACCAGAGACGCAAGTCATGGCTGAGACATATCTCAGACAGCTTTTCTATGTGCTCTGCCTGGAGGGCTCTGGCTGAGACAGCAGAGTGCTTCTACTCCTGTGGCCTTCATGTGCCACCAAGCAGAGAGGGTGTGGTGGGCACGGGGAACAGGCTTGGAATTCAGGGAAAGCAAGCAGCCACTTCCAAGGTGTGGCTTCTGCGGGTCTGAGAAAATCTGTGGGTCCCGCCCGGCGGTCGCTGCCTTAGCTGCTGGCAGAATCCCCCCATCATTCCTTTAAGGCTGGAACGTTAATTCTTGTTGCCAACTCATGACCGCTCGAGGGATAATCTCACAAAAAAGTACCTTAGAGAAAATAAATTGTTCAACCAATCTGTTGTTTTAAAATATGTTTTTAATGTTTATTTCTTTATTTTTGAGAGAGAGAGAGAGAGAGAGAGAGAGAGAGCACAGGCAAGGGAGGGGCAGAGAGAGAGGGGGACACAGAATCTGAAGCAGGCTCCAGGCTCTGAGTTGCCAGCACAGAGCCCGACGCGGGGCTCGAACCCATGAACCAAGAGATCATGACCTGAGCCGGAGTCAGACGCTTAACCGACCGAGCCACCCAGGCGCCCCACAATCTGCTTTTTAAATTGAGGGAACTTGAGGGACGCCTGGGTGACTCGGTCGGTTAAGCATCCGACTTCGGCTCAGGTCGTGATCTCTCGGTTCGTGGGTTCGAGTCCCCCATCGGGCTCTGCACTGGTGATGCAGAACCTGCCTGAGATTCTCTTCCTCCCTCTCTCTCTGCTCCGCCCCTGCTCATGCTCTCTCTCTCTCCCCCAAAATAAACAAACTTTAAAAAAGGAAGAGTTTAAAAAAATAAAATAAATGGAGGGAACTTCAACGCATAACCACAGGAAATATTAACATTATGCTTCGCTACCTTACAATGGCTGGTTTTAGAGGAGAAAGCAGGAGAAAAGGTGGCGGAAGTCACATGACATTCCTGTCACATAGCAAAGCCCTGTGCTCGGCTCTGTACGTGCATTAGCTCCGTAACTGTTCCTCCCAACAGCTCTGGGAGGTAGCAATTCTCGGACCGTCTGTAAAGGGGAGGAGCGCGAGGTGCAAAGAGTTGACGGCCACTTGCCCAGATTCACGTGGTAGAGCCAGTAAGCCGGCCTGGACCCCCACCCCCCAGCCCCCAAGACCCCAAGGGCCACACGCTCCGCCCTCTGTATGCGTCCTGACAAAGTTCAGCAGGGAGGACTACGAGAGATGCTATGCGGGGACTGGAGACTGTTAATCAGAGGCCACATCCTGGGGTTCTGGGATTCACAGTATTTATTACCGGGACCCACCTCTTTGAAATGTTGATTAGCCGTCGTTCCCAGCCTGTCAAGTGCTTTCATCCTTAAATCTTTAAAGGTCCCCACCATTTCACACCAAGCTGCAAACTATTTTCCACCCTCGGGCCAAATAAGCAGGAATCATCCCAGGTTTAGGTCAAGCCCGGCAGTGGGCCCTATCAGGCCCCCATTTCCCAGTGGTAAAGGTTTAAATGCACATGTCCCCGGCACTGCAGAACGCTGTCATAGCTTTGCAAGCCTCGGTCGTCTGAGTTTCTGACCTTTTCCAAGATCAGGTACACACGGGGGTGAGGTCGTGTTTCTACCAGAGACCATGAGAACCTGGGAATCAGGCTGGCCCCGGCCATGAGCTCCTGCTCCTTTGCTCGTGCACACCATCCCCCAAGCATGTGGTTCTAAAGCAGTTTATTTTATTTTAATTTTTAATTTTTTAATGTTTATTTTTGGGAGAGAGAGAGAGCACGCACGCGCGGGTGAGAGCACACAGGTGCGCACAAGCTGGGGAGGGGCAGAGACAGAGCAGGAGAGACAGGATCCGAAGCAGGTTCCAGGCTCTGAGCTGCCAGCACAGAGCCCGACGGCGGGGCTTGAACCCACGAGCTGCGAGATCATGACCTGAGAGGAAGTCGGACGCTCAACCGACTGAGCCCCCCAGGCGCCCCTCTAAGGCAGTTTAAAAGCAGGTGACTTGAATTCAGCGGCAGGGGACCGACCGTAACAGATTGTGTGACTATTTGGCTGGGAGTCTGTACTCTGACGGGTAAAACACAACTGCTCATTCTGGGGTTTGTCGGGCCCCAGGGACTTACCTTCTCCCTTCCTCACCTGGGACCAATGAACTGTATTAAAATGGCACTTGGCCTTCCTAGACAATCCAGTGGCCCCATCTAGATCCCGGCAGAATAGAGTCTTGGTGGCATTCTTTTCTTCCGCAGTTGTTCGAATGAGACAAAGTGTCATATTTATCCCTCCCGCTGCCAAGAACTCTGTCCTGATGTGGAAATTCAGTTTTCCTTCCTCACCCTCCCGTAGCACGTTCCTTGCACTTCGACTGCACCGCTTCCCAGCCTCGTCCTTGTTAACGTTATTTATTCGCGCGTCCGCCTCCTCTTCCAGATCATGAGCTCCTGGAGGGCAGAAACCGTACTTTATTCATCTCTATCCCCCATGGACTGTGTGCAGGGTCCTGCACATCGTAAGCGCTCGATAACCACTTGTTGAATTGAATTATCACTCTGCTCCACTGTTGTGATTGGCATTCACTCGTGTAGCCCATTTGCCCCTTTCGGAATCTCCCGCCAAGACTCAAAAGTAAAGACTCACGAGTACAAAGAGACACAGTCTTAACAGTGGATGGTTTGGGGTGGTTTTACTTTCAGGGGGCCCAAATGAAAAGCGACGTCGTCTTGGGTTTTGCCAGCCAGCCGCAAAAGGTTATCAGCAGATTAAGATGAGCGTTCTCAAACAGCATAAAGCGTCTTTCAGTGTGCCCAACGGGTGGAGAGCTCTGTGTGGCCGTGAAAGCTGGAGAGAAGGCTACTTGGATTCATTCTGACAGATGTCATATTTCCAAGGGAGGTGTTGAAAGCAGAGTCAAACAAACAGCCAGTCAAAGTGCCGCTCAGCGCGCTGGAATTGGCATGACACGAAGGTGTGAGTGAGCACCTCAGTGAGCCAGGTTGCCCCGGGTCTTCCCCGGGAGCTACTTGAAAAGTTGGGAAGTTGTCCGGGAGCCCTCAGCACATCGGCACATTCCCTCCATTCCAGGCTGTGTAGCTGGCCTCCGAACACTTTGTAGCGACTACGTTCTAGCTGTCGGGTTGAGTTTATCGTCAACTCGATGATGCTGTCAGTTGAAAACAGCACATCTTTATAGTCTGACACTTTTAGGAAACTGCGTGGCGCGGAAAGTGCACCTTCCCCCGGCCATGATGGGGAGAGGTGAAGATCTAGGCTCTGTCAGCGCTCAAGGCAAGGGCTCAGGCAGGCAGGCAGGTGGGCAAGGGCAAATATTTACTGTGCGCCCACCGTGGGCCTGGTCCCGGCCTCGCGGTAAGCCAGGCAGGCAGACGTGGTGCCGGCCCTTGTGACCTTTCCGGCAGTGGGAGTGGGTGGGGAGTGGAGGCGGATGTGGAAAAGCGGGGGAAGGGGGCAGGGCGAGCACCAAAGAAGTAATCACAGAAGTGATGCACCAGTTACCCATGTAGGAAGAGCTCCGATGGAGACGCTAAGAGAGCCTGTAAGAGAAAAGTTGGACCCAGTCCAAAGGGTCAGGGAAGGCTTTTCTGAAGGAATACGGTTTAAACAGCGATCCGAAGGATGAGTAGGAGGTAACCAAGTGGAGTAGATGTGTGCGTGTTGCAGGGGGTAGTGTTTAGGGAAACAGGACAGCATTTTCGCTAGCACGGCAGCAGACGAGGTCATGACACGTTTGAGGATCCGAAAGAAGGCCGGTGAGTTTGCAGCATGTGGAACGAACGGAAAGGGGATGAGTCTGGAGAAGTGGCCAGCTGCTGGATTGTGTGGGGCCTCACATTTGGTACTTTTTTATTTGGGGCAGTTGGGGGAGGAAGAACTAAGAAATAGCTTTCACAGACTATTCAGCAATGAAAAGGAATGGACTGCTGATATATATGCTATATATATATATATGCTGTGGCCTTAAAATATACTAAGTGAAGAAAACCAGTCCGAAAAGACCATGTGTTATGTGATTCCATTTATACGAAATGGTAAGAAGCAGACAGGCATGAGAGTTCTCTTGGGGGTGATAGAAAGGCTCGAAAATCAAATCATGTCATGATTGTACAACCCCATTAGTATATTTAAAAACCATCAAAGTGTATGCTTAAAAACAAATTAATCGGAACTTAAAAATGAAAAAAGAGGGGCACCTGGGTGGCTCAGTCGGTGGAACGCCCGACTTTGGCTCAGGTCATGATCTCACAGTTCGTGAGTTCGAGCCCCGCATCGGGGTCGCTGCCGTCAGCTCAGATCCCCCTTCGGATCCTCTGTCCCCCATCTCTCTCTGCCCCTCCCCCGCTCCCACTAGCTCTCTCAAAAATGAATAAACATTTTGGGGACGCCTGGGTGGCTCAGTCGGTTAAGTGTCTGACCGGCTCAGGTCATGATCTCGCAGGTCTTGAGTTCGAGCCACGCATCGGGCTCTGTGCTGACAGTTCAGAGCCTGGAGCCTGCTGCGGATTCTGTGTCTCCCGCTCTCTCTGCCCCGCTCCCCCCCCCCAAAACAAATACACATTAAAAAAATGAATGAACATTCTGAAAAAAGAAAAAAAAAGAAATGAGTCTTGTGCTCCCGTGGGAGGAATATGAGACACATTAAATAGAAGACAATGAGACCGTAAACACAGAGAACAAACTGACGGTTGCCAGAGGGAAAGTGGGTAGGGGGTTGGGCAAAATGGGCAAAGGGGAGTGGGAGACACAGGCTTCCACTTATAGAATGAATAAGCCGTGGGAATACAGGATACAGCATAAGGACCATAGTCAGTGACATTGTCATAGCGGTATGAGGACAGATGGTAGTTACACTTGTGGTGAACGTAGCATAATATATAAACGTGTTGAATCACTGCCTTGTACGCCTGAAACGAATGTAACACTGTATGTCAACTATACTCAGATTTAAAAAAAAATGGAAGAACCCTTTCTCCCATGCGGGCTACACCACCCCAAGGGCCATGCGGGTCTCAGACCCCACTCTTAGTCTCCATAAACAAAGGAGGATATCTGTGTATTTACTCGGTGCATTTAGCTCCATGTGGACAGTAGGCACAAGCGGGCGATATCTGCAGAGCTGTGAATTGGGCACGCGGTGGGAGTGGTTAGTTATTCAAGGGATGGCTGTCATCCTTGTAGGTAGGACAACAGAAGCGGCCATGACCGGCCATTGGAGGAGAGTTATTAGAGCCCAGTGAACATCTCTGCTTTCCAGAAGGCACACTCGCGCCTTGGTTCCTGGCCAGAAAGCCAAGGGAAGCTGGGCCACGATAAGAATTAGGAGTTAACTGCCCGTCCAGATGTTAGGGGGGCGGTGCCATCATTTACAAACCTCGGTGCTCCCGTGGCCTCTTCCGAGGGCAGTCTCCATCTGTTAAGTCTCGGCAGCTTTCATGGTAATAATCACCTAATTGAGGAATTGAGAGTGAAATCAGGGGGAAATCTGTGGCTCATTCACTAGAATAGTGACTTCCCTGTACCTCGGGTGAGAGACAAAAGATCATAACTGATTTCCTGCTGTCCCCAAGGGAACAGTTTCTAATAGTCTAAAGCCATCAAGCAACACAATGAATTGGCCTTCCGACCCAACGGTCCTTAGGGAAAGCACTTTGAAAGGCCACCAAGTTGTTATATTTGTATAATTAAATCCAACACTTTGATCAGTTGGATGAGGACAGCGTTGTCTGTTGCCTTTGAGATCTGTAAGCCAACTCTCTTCTCTGGCCGTGCCGGCTCTCTCGCCGACGCTCGCGAGGAAGACCACAGGTTTGCCCAACAGCTTCCTCCCTCGCCAACAGATTTTGGGAAGACGAGGATGGAACTGAAGGAAGTGACAGGAATGTAAAGGGGGAACGTAACCCCAAATGAGCTTCTGAATTGCCCGCACTCTCCATCACCAATCCGCCGCTTGCGGAGGGACTTCCCTGGTGCCTTTCGATGAAATCCGTGTTGACTCGAAGGAACAGACCCCCTGAGTTCTGTTTGCTAAAGTTAACAGTGAAGGCCACAAAAAAAGGGTGCGGTTGGACCAGCCCACCATCCGTTGCCGGTAAAAGGTCGCGCGAAGGGTCTCTGGTCCACCGAGGCGCTCACTGTGGAACCTCGGGTCGACTGACTTAACTTCTGGGGGCACCTCTGTGTCCGTCCCCACTCCTCACGGTGTGAAGAGAAGAACGACACCTTCTGTATTCACTGGCTCCTCCTCGTCTTCCTTCTGACCCTCCAGGAGGGAACCAAGAGAAGACAGATTCCTTATCGCCACGTGAATACGCCGCGGGAAGTTCAGAGTCAGAACTTGGCAGCCGGCAAAGCGCTTCCTCGTAGGATGCCCTTGGGGAAGTTACGCAACCTCTGTAAGGCTTCCTCTCCTGATTTGTAAAATGAAGATAATGGGACCAACCTCACAGGATCGTTGGGAGACTAAAAATAGTTCGAAACCTGTAAAGTACTTAAAACACTGCCGGTATCACAGTAATGGTTCATTCTCTACTCAAGCAGCCACTGGATTAAGTGCCTACTATGTGTAGGCAGTGCTGTGGGGCATATGGTATGCATGTGGAGTTTATCCGGGTGTATGAAAGGCCACGTGGTATAGTGGAAAGAACTTGAACTTGCAGTCAGAAACCCGAGTTCAAATCACCACTCTACCTCCTACTCGCTGTGTGACCTCGGGCAGGTTACATGAACTCTCTGATCCCATTTCTTCATCCGCGTGCTGGCGAATGACGACATTTTATCTGGTTCTGCTGGTAATTAAATGAGAGGATGCACGCCAGAGCCTCACAGATCTACCGGGGGCCTGTCTGTAGCTTAGTACATAAGGGAAGAATAAATGTAAGACTCGTTTGCCCTTCCTCATTAGGGGTAAATCCCCAAGCCCTTAGCAACCTCCTTCCCAATCTAGTTTGGGAAGTAACTCGGACATTCCAGATATTTTGAAGATGGCGGAACCGATATTCTGTATTAATGCATACATTGCAGTGTCATATTTTAGAGATGGAACCCAGAGCAACAGATTGTAAATTTGGGGGAGAGTTCATCCACTTGTGCCGCTCCCAAGACGTTTGGCCTTGGGCAAGTCACTTTACCTCTCTCTGCTACATCTTCCTCATCTGTGAGATGAAAGTAATTCTAGAATTTACCCCACAGGGGGACTGGGAGGGTGCGACGAAACAAAGTAGGGAACATGCTTCATGCCATGTCTTCCACTTCTAAGTGCTCAATAGATGACATTAGTACCAATATGCAGAGAAGAAAATCAGAATACAATTTCCAGTGCGTATCTTTTCTAGTTGTGTGGCTGTCATCATATTTATGTCAGGAAGGAAAATTAGGCTATTTTGAACCATATCACATATCTTCGGGGCTTGACATAAAAAAAACAAAAACCCAGCCACGTCCTCCAACCAAACGTACGGATACTCGGATACTCGCAGTCACGATGTCCTTGTACCTCCCCTGTAAAGTCCTCTGCTCCTCAGTTTACAGATGGAGACACTGAGGCACCAGAACGCCACTGTGAAGATGTAGTCGGCAAAGATTTGAAATGATCAGTCTCTGTTCTAGTCCTGCCTCTTTGTACCCAGTGAACCAGTGTGTAAAAAGGGAGGTTTTATCACTTGATTTGCGAAAATTCCACGACAAATATCTTCTGTCCCTGCAGTGTGTCTGAAACAGTGGCTTCATTTGACTGTTTTCCACTTTTATATTTATCTTCTCTCTGCTCGTAGTTTATTAGAGGCTTTCTGGAGCACCCTGGTTACTCCCTTTGATGAAGGGCTTGCATAATGAGACTCTCAGAGGTTCCTTCCAGCTCTGACATTATGCATTTTTAGGGATGTCTCTGGAATTTTCAAGAATGCATGCAGTGGGGTTTCCTTAGTAAAGATCCTTGTGAAAGAAGGTTATGTCCACCTTTCCTTGCATAATCCCGTCGGAAACTTTGGGAAATCACCAGGAATAATTAACGCGTTCTGGATGACGCGTGTTTAGCTAATTGGGCTGAAACACAGGGTTGGTTAGCAAGTTGGCTGAGTGCCCGGTGGCAGGTGTTTGCATAGAGTCAGACGGGTTCTTTTTTCAAAGAAGGGAAGAAGGCCGGTGCATGTTTTGTTTCTGAGAAAGTTTGCCTAGGTTTTGCCCTATTCCCACCCTCATTTGAAAATGCTGAGGGCAAAATACGACCAAGTTCACTGGCACTAAAATAAAGATGATTTCCTTTTAAATGTAGTTTTGTTTCTTTTCACCATTTTCAGCCTGGTTTTTAAGAAGCCAGTTCATGTTTCTGTGTGCCTTTATTTACCTCTTATTTTAATCAGAGACACACAACCAGTTGGACGGGGGCCTTTTGCAATGGAGATGACCTTTCCCAGTGTATTCCCAGTTGCTTAATCTTTTGCATTTCCAGATTAGTCCATCACTCGCCCTTTTGCGTTAACTCACCTTTCAGCCCTTCAAACCGCAGATTTACATGATAGTCGCTTTCCTCCATGCCCAGGTTATAACATTTCGGTTCGTCGTAAGCCCGCCAAGGGAAGGTTAAGGACGGTCAGCGAACGGTGCGTGGATACTTAAGCAGGATTTCTGGATCTCGTAAGTGGGGAACAACATTCTCTACATACCACTGATAAACCAGCATCTCTGAATATGCATCTGAATCCCTGTCCCTGGGGCTCATTTGGATCAACACATACTTGATTGTAAGGAGGCAGGACTTTCCTCGGCCTGAACAATTTGGGCTAGAGGAACGTTCCCATGAGTTTCTGGCATCTTGCTACAAAGAATAGGATTCTGGAAGTCTCGCCGAAGTCTCCAGCAGGGAGTGGAAGCCAGGCAACCGTTCTTTTTCTCTCTGTTCTGTGGCCTCTGCCAGCACACCGACTTCGGCCTCGACTTCCACTAGGGCTTTCTGAGCCTTCTCCCCTGGTCTGTATAAAATGTCTCCCAGTGTTCAGAAGTCCCCAGGCTGCTGTGTAACAAGAAATAACGTCAACTGATTATTTTTTATATTAAATATAGTTTATTGTCCAATTGGTTTCCATACAACACCCAGTGCTCATCCCAACAGGTGCCCTCCTCCATGCCCATCACCCACTTTCCCCTCTCCCCCAAATAATGTCATTTTAAAAAGGCTCCTGGCGGGGGGGGTCCTGGGGAGCTCAGTTGATTAAGCGTCCGACTTTGGCCCGAGTCACGATCTCACAGTTTGTGGGTTCGAGCCCCCGATCGTGCTCGCTGCCCTCAGCACAGAGCCGGGAGCCTGCTTCAGATCCTCTGTCTCCCTCTCTCTGTTCCTCCTCTGCTTGCGTTCTCTGAAAAATACATTTAAGAAAAACATATTTAAAAATTGAAAAAGAAAAGGCTACTGGTGGCGCCGATTACTTTTTTAGAGAGGAAACTGAATTGGGGGGTGGTCAGATGATCCCTGCCCCACCCTTCTAGCTCTGACTTCTTAGGATCCTGCACACATCCGGACATCTCTTAGAAGACGCTCTATTGGGTACCATGTTTCCTCGAGCATACGATGTAATCGGTTTGTTAGACTTCTGGGATCCCGCCGGGTACGGGGCAGTGGTCACAAATGAAGCACCCTTCCACTGGCGGGGGGGACCATTTGAGGCACGGGGGAAGCACCGCGGCCCTCTCTCACCCAACAACGGGGCAGCATCCGTAGCACAAATAGGAACGAAGGACCAATCCATGCGACGACGTGGCTGAACCTTGACAACATTACACCGAGTGAAAGAAGGCAGTCACAAAAGACCACATATTGTATGATTCCGTCGGTGCGTAATATCCAGATCAGGCAAATCCGTGGAGACGGAAAGGGCATTGGTGGTTGCCAGGGGCTGGGAGGAGGAAAGGATGGGGAGTGACCGTTTACTGGGTAAGGAGTTTCTTCTTGAGGGTGATGCAAACGTCCTGAAATTAGACTGTGGCAATCAATCTGTACGTAACTGTGAATATACTAAAGGCATTCAACTGCACACTTGAAAAGGGTGAGTTTTTTGGTATATGAATTATATCTCAACCTTTTATTTTTTAAAGTTTGTTTGTTTATTTTGAGAGGCAGCAAAAGTGTGAGTAGGGGTGGTGCAGAGAGAGAGGGAGAGAGAGAATCCCAAGCAGGCTCCACACTGTCAGGACAGAGCCAGACGCAGGGCTCGATCTCACGAACCGCAATATCATGACCTGAGCTGAAGGCGGATGCTTAACCGACTGAGCCACCCGGGCGCCCCTCAACTTTTAAAAATCCTTCCCAGCACAGCACTCCAGGAAACCACCGCTAGTGAAATAGCACGTGTCATAAAATTTAAAGTGTGCTATTTAGTTTTTTAATTCTACACGTGCTTGGGTTGAGATGCCCCTAGTCACTGCCATCTCTCCTCCCTACTGCTACTACAAATGGAGCACCCTAGAACAATTAAATTCTTCCTTCTCTATATCCACCAGCACCTCGTGCATCCCTCTAGCCTAGTCCGTATCACAGTGGTATTGTGATTGTCTCCTTATTGCTCAGAATTTCCCTCTCGACTGTTTCCTTCATTTCTGTACCTGCAGCCCCTCCATGTGGCCTAGTCCCGACTCATCTTCCTCAGAACATGAATATAACGTGGTGCCATCCCTCAGGATTACTACAGATTATTAGGAGACAGACACTCAACTAACTACAAAAGCATGTGCCCCAAAGTAGACACTTAGATATGTGAGCCCTGGAGAAGAATATGACTGGTTTTGCTTGTGGCACTCAAGGAAGAGGCCTTACAGACGAGGAGATATCTGAACTTACCCGAACACATGAATGAGAACTCTCCAGATGGAAAAACTATATGTGGTGCGGAGGGTGGGTGGGTGGGGAGATGACTTCTAATATTCCAGGTAGAGGAAGCAACATGAGCTGGGACAAACATGTCAAAGTTCATGGCACATCGTAGGGCTTCAAATGTAGGCTGGTTATGGCTGGCAACTGGAGAAGGCGGTCAAGGCCATAGAAGGAAAAGCTTGTAGTACCACGTGAAGACGTTTCTGTGGGCAGTGGGAAGTCATCAGAGATTTTTTTAAAGGGTGACATTATCAGATGTAAATTTTAGCATAAGAGAGGACCTAGGGTCGGACCGATATGAGACCAAGTGGGCCACTATTTCAATAGCCCAGGCAAAAGGTGGTGAAAATCAAAAGCAGGGCAAGGTGTTGTGATGTAAACCGTCTATTGTGAGTGCCCTCGGCCCTATAACTACAAGGAACTGAATTTTGCCAACATCCCCAAAGCTTGGAAGAAGATAGCAAGTTCCAGATGAGCATGCAACTTCCCACGCTTTGCTTATCTATAGCCTTGTGAGAATCTGACCAGAGAAGTCAGCCACTCCATGCCGGACTTTAACCTTTAGTCCTGTGAGCCAGTAAGTGTGTATTGTTTTAAGCCACTAGGTTATAGTAATTTGTTACATGGCAGGAGAAAACTAATACAAGAGCATGATTAAATTTACCACTTACCATTCGTGAGAAAATATTTCAGCAAATTAGGAATGGAAGAGAACTTCCTAAATTTGGTTAAGGACTTCAAACCCAAAGCGTACAGTGAATAAAAATTTTAGGGGTGAGATATTGAGTATTATCTTCTTAACAATGAGGGAAAAAAAGCAAGGATATCCATTATCATCACTTCCAGTTGACATTGTACTTGAAGTTCTGACTAGTGCAATAAGGCAAGAAAAAGAAACAGAAGACAAACAAATTGGAAATGAAGAAGGAAAACTGTCTTTATTTGACATGGCATGATTGTGAGTATGGAAAATACTAAGGAGGGGCTCCTGGGTGGCTCAGTCAGTTAAGCACCCGACTTTGGCTCAGGTCATGATCTCACAGTTCATGAGTTCGAGCCCCACTTCAGGCTCTCTGCTGTCAGCGCAGAGCCCACATTGGATCCTCTGTCCCTATCTCTCTCTGCCCCTCCCCTGTTTGCACTCTCTCTCTCTCTCAAAAATAAATGAACATTTAAAAAAGAAAAGAAAGTCCAAAGGAGTCCACAAAACAGCTATAGAAATAAGTAAATTTAAAGATGTTGCAAGGTCGGGGTGCCTGGGTGGCACAGTCGGTTAAGCGTCCGACTTCAGCCAGGTCACGATCTCGCGGTCCGTGAGTTCGAGCCCCGCGTCGGGCTCTGGGCTGATGGCTCGGAGCCTGGAGCCTGTTTCCGATTCTGTGTCTCCCTCTCTCTCTGCCCCTCCCCCGTTCATGCTCTGTCTCTCTCTGTCCCAAAAATAAATAAAAACGTTGAAAAAAAAATTAAAAAAAAAAAGATGTTACAAGGTCAATATACATAAATCTATTGTATTTTTACATACCAGCAACAAACATTTTGAAAATTAACTTTTTAAAGGTGATACCAAATTCACCATAGCACCAAAACCATAAAATGCTTAAGAATAAATTTCCAAAGAATGCCCAAATGAAAACTACATAGTATCATGGGGAGAAAATATTAAAAATCTAAATAGTTTTGTTTGTGAATTGGAACACTCAATATTGTGAAGATATCATTTATACACAAGCTGATCCACAGATGTAAAGCAGTCCTATAGGTTTTTCTTTCCAGGGACTATCAAACCAAGGGGCGCCAGGCTGGCTCAGTCAGTTAAGTGTCCGACTCCTGATTTCAGTTCAGGTCACGATCTCACAGTCTTCATGATCTCCTTCTCCGTCTGCCCCTCCCCCCTTTCAAAACAGTTTTAAAACTTAAAAAAAAAAAAAAAGAAATTGACAAGCTGATTCTAAAATTTGTTATAAACCCAAAAGGGACCTAAGATACCCAAGAACACTTTTTTAAAAGGAAGAATTCTGTTGGGAGCACACAGGACCCAATTTCGAGACTGACTTACTCCACAGGTAAGTTCATCAAGACAGTGAGGGACTGACCTGAGTGCCCGCGGGCTCCGAGGCACTCAGAATGCTTTGTACAGACATCTTCGAAGACGAAAATGTGGACCTGGGAGTATGAAGATTCGGGAACGGGTTCGAGCTGCGCTGCTCGCTGACTGCGTGACGCCGGGCAAGTCACGAGTTCACTCTGGGCCCCAGTTTCCTTACGTGTCCAACATACCTTAATAACCAGCGTCTGTGAAGAGTATCGTATGACGCTACGTTGAAAAGTGACGTGTAGTTTCTAGAATGCCATACACGTGTGACGTTGCCCCCTCCCTGGAATCTCGACTTACAGCCGTGGCTCGTGGACGTGACGGGGCTTTTAGGAGGGCAGCTGGATGAGGTGTCGAAGTCACTCTGCTGGAGGGCAGGAGAGATCACAGTGATGGTCTCGTGGCCATATGCTCCGAGGAGATGTTGAGTTAAACACTGAAGGGTCATGCTACTTCAGGACTTCTCAGAGCCTTTAATATGCCAAGGAACATTGTGACCTTCTAAGAAGGGTGTTAGCGAACGAAGTGATTCCCAAATACATTTTGCTCCCGAATTGTCTTGTGATCGTTGTCTCCCAAACTAGCCACACCTCTTAAAATCTGCGCGGAACGTATGCTTTTAGCGAGTTCATTTTACAGCTGTAGGAGCAGGGCCTGGAGAGAAGGGATCGGCCGACGTCACGCAGCTAGAGACCGGCAGAGCCAGGACTAAAACTTGGCCTCCCTGATTCCAAGACCCTCCTCCACACCACGCACGCTGTGCCGACTCCCTCTCAGCTCACTTCGTTCCTAAGTGACTTGAATGCAAACCGCAAACGAAACAACAGGGAATATTCTTGATCGGAGAGTAGAAAATGCCACAGGAAACTCTTCTAGATGTCATCTCTCATAAACAAGGCTTACTCATTTACTTAGAATTAGTAATATGTCATAAAAGTGATGCTGGTCAATCATCACAGTCAAAGCAAATCACTTTTGGATGAGGTTTTCTCCAAATAAATAGCAGTTGTTTGTTTGTTTGTTTGTTTCTGATTCCAAGTAAAAAGGCCTCTTTAGAGCTGGGGCTATTTGTGGTGGGCTATCCATTGGCACCTGAGCTGGTGGGCACATGAAGGTGGCAGTTCTGAACGCTTTCATTAGAGCAGTGGGTCTCAAAGTATAGTCCCTGGACCAGCAGTATCGACATCCTCTGGGAGCTTGCAAAAAAAAAAAAAAAAAAATGCAGAATCCGGGGCCCCACCCCAGCTCGGCTGAATCAGAAAGTGTGGGGTGGGGCCCGGAGACAGGTTTTCCACCAGGCCTTCGAGGTGATTCTGAGCGCACCCCCCAGTTTAAGAACCAGGACATTAGACATGAGAAAATGGGTCGAAAGACGAGAAAGAAATGCTGTTCAAGTTCAGATGTGAGGTCCAGTCAAAAGATACACCTTGTAACAGCATGAAGGTCCTTTTTTTCTTTTTTTTTTTTTTCCAGTTGGGGCCTTGGAAAGAAGGGAGGATTGGGTCATAGATGAGATAAACATATAAAGCCTATGAAGAGACAGGAGTCTCTCTTCCACTTAGGTGTGGAGGCTGAGCCTAGAGATGTGGTCTCTGCTTGGGTTTTCTCCAAGTCATCGAGCCCGTTAGTGGCCCTGCCAGAGTAAAAGCCAGGTGTCTGGACTCCCAGGCCAGTGCTCCTCCTCTATACAGGCACACGCTTCGCTCCATGCATTACCTTTCCTGTTGGGGTGAGCTTATGCACGTTGCAATGTGTGGGGTGGGTGGGTGGGGCGGAGGGAAGGAATGACGCTTGAGCACCTCCCGTGTAAGTGGCAGGAGGGTGCACGGCTAGCGTGAGTGTCTTCCCCATTGACCTCACATGCAAATTACAGGTTGGTCTCCAAAGCCTGGATAATAGAGAGTGAAGGAAAAGAAGCACAAGCTTCTCAGGCCTCTGATTTATACCTGACTATACCTGACTTTGTGGCTGTCCACAGTGCATTCTCTTCAGTGACTGCAAGGATAAGCAGCTGAGAGAGCCCCGTCTCCCCTTCCCGACAGAGCCTGCAGATGACCACCTACTAGAGAAACCTCGAGCAGAGAAAATGAAGGACCCTGTCCCCCACCTCGTTTGTGGCCTCATCCTCCCGGGGAATTCATGTAGAACCAAAAATATCGATTGCTAACATTTATTGAGAAATTACTTTGGGTTGGGCATTGCTCCAAGTAGCTTCTGGGTACTGGTCTACCAGGTGTTCATACATGTGGCACGAGAACGCGTTCGAGATCAAATAACTTGGCGAAACACGGAGTTATGTGACATTAAGAGGGCTGCTTGACTGCGGGACTTGGCAGAGCCTTTAGTTACATGCCTGGGTGCACTGCGACTTTCTAAGGACAGATACCGCGCAATGACTCCCAAATTGACTTTCCATTTGACTGTTTCTGGTGTTTCGTTTGTTTGCCCCGACCCACCCACACCTACGCAAACCTACATGGAACATACTTGTTTAACCCTTTGAGGCAGGAACATTGTAAAATACCCCTGTTTTACAGACGGGAAGACTACCGCTCAGAGAGGTTAAACGATTTGCCCAAGGTCACACAGCGAGTGAGAAGCTGAGCCAGTGTGCCTGCTGCTGCGTCTATAACAATAATAGCTAAAATGTATACACGTTTACGTTGTGGCAGGTACCATGCTGCGTGTTGTACTCGCATTATGTCACCCACCCTCCCAACAGCACTGGGAGGCACGTGCTATTCTCGTCCCCCGTTAACATGGAGTTACGGAAGCCAGAGAGGTTAAACAAGTACACCAAGGCCACACAGCCTGTGACTAGTACAATTGGAATTTGAACCCCGTTCTGTCTGGCTCCAAAGCCTATGCTCTTAACCTCTAGATGCTGCTTCTTCGGCTACTTTCAGACGCTTTCATGACCATCCCCCCCACCCCCCCACTGCCCCAGCGACTGGTAACTCTTGTGTTATGAAACTTTACGTTTCTAATGGCGCTTTACGTTTCCCTAAGTGATTGTGGCGGTGGAGACAGGCAATTCTTTTTTTTTTTTTTTTTTTTGGTAATGTTTACTTATTTTTGAGACAGAGGGGAGGGGCAGCGAGAGAGGGGGACAGAGGATCTGAAGCAGGCTCCGCGCTGACGACAGAGAGCCCGATGTGGGCCTCGAACCGTGAGATCACGACCTGAGCGCAAGTCGGACGCGTAACTGGCTGAGCCGGCCAGGCACCGCCCCTGGAGACAGGTAATTCTATCTCGGTTGCCAGGCAACGCCTACAGGCAAGCAGAACAGGAACCCTGACGTCTCTCACGGCGTGTAAATGCCTGCTGTAGTCACATCCAACACCGGCCACCCTCCCGCTATAGCTGGCGGTGAGCAGATCCCTCCCGCGCTACGCGGCGCGAGCAGGCCCCATGCTGGACGCTGGGGATGAAGTGGGGAACAAGCCAGAACGTGGTTCCTGCTTCCAGGGGGGCATGTTTGGTACGTGAGACAAACAGTAAGTGAATATTACACAGTTTATTTGGTTACACGATGAAAGTATGCTGACTGTCCAGAGAGCTTCTCAGCAGGCTATTTGACAGTGGAGGTGACCCCAAAGGCCAGTGACCTGGGGACACGGCCTACTACTGATGATCAGGCCCCAAACCAGGCACTGTGACTTTATAAGCACCGCCAAGGTCCAACGCAGTAACGGTGAGTGCCAGCACGAACGCCCCTTTATGTAGAGGGCTGGGGGTCATGCAGATCAGGCGGTCAGAAATCGGGGCTCTCTGCCCTTCCTTCCACGTGATTCCCAGCCCCCTTTGCTGACTCCCTCTCCTCTGCTCAGCCTCGTGATGTTGGAGAACCCGGGGGTTTGGTCTGTTCTCATCTTCTTGTTACTATATACACACTCTCCCTAGGTAATTTCGCCAAGTCCCCTGACTACAGGTAACATATTTTGTTGACTTCCAAATTTTTATTTTTAGGCCCGAGTCACATCTCCAGCTGCCTAACTCGCATCTCCAGGTGGATATTTACAGGGCATTTGAGCATAGCGAGCGGAAGACTGAGTGTTGATTTTCCCCCAACATAATGTCCCTCTTCCAGTCTTCCCTGCCTCAGTGAATGTCGTGACCATTCACCAAGGCATTGAAGCCTCTCTTTCCCTCAGCCCCCGGCCCCCCCATCAGGAAGCCCATCGCTTCTGTCTCTAAATATATCCCAATGTTCACCATCCTTTCTCCATATCCATTGTGATCAGCCTCGTCCAGGTCGCAATCATCCCTTTCCTTTACACCTGCCATGAAGGTCTCCCCTCTTGCTTCCCTCCAATCCAGTCTCCACAACTGTGACCAGTCATCGTTCAGTGAGTACCATCAGATCACGTTATCCCTCTGCCTTAAACCCTTTGATAGCTCCCTGTCGCATCTCAAACAGAACTCAACGTTTTTGCCACAGTTTAGAAAACCCGCACGATCTGCTTCCAACTTTCTCTTCCACCTCCTCTCGTGCCTCTGCTTCCTCTTGTTTATCCTATTCCTGCAACCGTGGCCCTTTTTCTGTCCCTTACACATACAACACTCTCTCTAGCCTCAGGGCCTTTGCACAGGCTACTTCCTAGGGCTGGAATGCTCTTGGACCTCACACGTCCTGTGTCTGTCCTATCATCCTATCACTGCCTAAAGTAGGTGCCCTTCCTACTCTCTATCTCAACTTCTTACCCGTTTTCTTCATAGGCTGCTCCCCAACTTACAGTTACTTGCTTTTTTATCTGTTTCTTGGATTTTGGTGTGTGGTGGGGTTGGGAATCTGTCTTCCCAACTAGAATGTAAACCTCGTGGGGGCCACTACCACTGGAAGTGGTACTTGGAAGTTAAAATGCACATTAATTTAGGAAAACTAAGCCATCGCCATCAGGCTTATTGCATTTGTTAAAATAACTCCCAGTTCGTTTAAATAACAAGCTCTTCTTCGGCATCTGAAATGATTTGATTTGCACACGCCTGGTTCATTCCTGACGTTCCTGGAACTCTTCGAAGTCAAAACAAATCATTCATGGGGATTTACACCGTCCTTTACTTGATGTGGAAATGGCAAAGAAGTTTTGTGAGTGTATCAAGGTTGGGAGTGCCACACTCCCCACCCCCCCATTTTAATGACTTTCAAAGGAAGCGGTGTGCTTTGCAGAGAAAAAAAAGGATGGCTATCGATCTCAGGTCTCCCACTGACAAGCTGTGTGACTTTGCAAAAATTCTTGACTTGTCTGAGCCCCATTTTCTACATAAGAGTAATAATACCCACTTCGGAGTGGCTCTTTTTTTTTAAGTAGGCTCCACAGCCAACATGGGGCTTGAACTCACGACCCTGACATCAAGAGTTGGATGCTCTCATGACTGAGCCAGCCAGGCGCCCCCAAAGCATTAGTTCTTCATTCCTCTATTTTTAAAATGTGTATGTATTTATTTTTGAGAGAGCAGGGAAAGGGCAGGGAGAAGGGGAGAGCGAGAATTGCAAGCAGGCTCCGTGCCGTCAGCCTGGAGCCTGATGCGGGGCTCGATCTCACACACCTTGAGATCTTGACCTGAGCCGAAATCAAGGTTGGACGCCTAGCCGACTGAGCCACCTAAGTGCCCCCATTACTCTGCTTTTACGTGGTATTCCCTGGGCTACCTACTTAATTTTCATTCGGGCGCAACATGGCTTCTTTCTAAACATCAAATTCACCCTCCACATGTGCAGAGACTCTTAAGAATGTGGTACAAACTCTGGAGCTGGTCCTCCAGAGCCGGTTTTAAAATGTTTTAGGTACAAGACCATCGTTCCAGAACGAATCCAAGTTCCCTCGCGCACGTACAGAGCCTCTCTGACTATGACCATCTCTGTGGGGAGTGTCGCTGGAGCAAAGACCCCACACCGGTCAGCTCTTGGGAGGCGCTGTGGCCTACTAAAAGGACTAGTTCGCACTTTGGGACCATCTTGAACTCAAGAGTGGCCTTGAGGTTAAGAGACAAAAGCAGACTTTCGAGGAGCTAACGAATGAATTCATGCTGGAAAAGGTTTCCCTTGGGCCTCCAGTCACATATGACAAATGGCTGGTCATCCAAGCAAAGGGACCTGCCATTCAACCAACCGTATCTCAGCCAATTTAGAAGGCAGCCCGTTTTTCTCCTTGGGGATCTCTGCTCCCTCCGTGTGTATGAATATCCCAAATGCCGTCCATCGAGGCCTTTACCCCCGCTGAGGGAAGGGGAGCTCGTCTAACCTGCCTGCAGGCTCTGTCTTGCTCGGAGAAAGTTCTTGGAGGGGCTCTAAAGGTTTTATGGCTTCAAGTCAGGCTTGGCCAAATTACTCACGAGTGCTGAATCCTCTCAGGGGCGTCAGCCTGAGGGAAGGAGACCTATTCACACTGGGGCCTGCATTGAGACTGCCGACAAAGACCAATTAGTCCTGATTGTGTGGCCGCATTTGGAAGGTGACCGCTCGGAGACCACCACCTCGTGCCACCAAAGTGCTCATCCCACCCAGGAGCCAGCTGCTTTCCCTCCGTCCCCAACTCCAGCTTCACATGACCCCTGGGTCAAATGCCTCTCTCTCGCCCTGGCTCTGGCTCCGGTCAGCTTGGGCTCAGCGCTCCTCGCCCCGACCGCGTTCCTTCCTCCTCTGTCCGAACGCTGCTCACGTCTCTAAGATCGCCGGGACAAATGGAAGACTCCGAGGTTCCCTGTCGAAAATCCACGCGACTTCATCTTGATCTAGTTTTGCCCCTTGGGGGCCCAGACCGTAACCTTTATTTGCAGGAATTCAGGTGGAGCCTTTAGGTCATTCGGCCGTTTATAAGGCGACACATTTCTGTGACTGGAAGTGGATTTAAGCAACGAGATGATGTCTTTCGTTCAAACGGAAGTACAGTGGTGCAGTGCGAGGGCTGAGCCGTGTAAGACACAACTTCTGCCTCTCCGAGACCTCGCTGCCAGTTAAGGAGTTACGGCCAAGGACATAAACGACCATGATAATAGTAACTGACTGTCTTCAGGCATTCAGCAAGTGCTGCCACTATGTTAGGTGTTACACAAATTTCATTTAATCCGCACGCGTGCACGATCCTTTATCCACAATTCCAAAATGCAAAGCTTTAAAAACCCCACGGGTGAGGGCCACCTGGGTGACTCGGTCGCTCGCGCACCCGGGCGTCCGACTCTCGGTTTTGGCCCGGCTCAGGATCTCACGGTGTGCGAGTTCGAGCCCCACCCCGGGCTCCTCGCTGACCGTGCAGAACCTGCTTGGGATGCTCTCTGTCTCCCTCTGTCTCTCTGCCCCTCCCCGACTTGCGGGCTCGGTCGCTCTCAAAATTAACAAATAAATAACTTTAAAAAACCCCCGCAGTCGATTCGTGTGATTTTTTTTCATAACTGATTTGGCAGCAACGGCTTTATCCCACTGTATGCAGTCAGTCATTTGTTTCACTGTAGAAATACTAAGGTGTGTGCTTTTAAGCCCTATCCCAGACCCCCTGAGGGGGAGGGTGTAGGACAGAAAATGTATACCATACTTAAAAATATTTTTAAATATTTATTTATTTTTGAGAGAGAGAGAGAGAGATGGAGCATGAGCAGGGGAGGGGCAGAGAGAGGGGGAGACCCAGAATCCGAAGCAGGCTCCGGGCTCCGAGCTGTCAGCACAGAGCCCCACAGGGGACTCGAGCTCGTGAATGGGGAGATCAAGACCTGAGCCGCAGCTGGAGGCTCAACCCACTGAGTCACCCAGGCGTCCCTACTTCTTAAAATCCCCACGTTTCGGAATTGCACAATGCTCATGGCCTCAGGAGTTTTCGAGAAGGAAACCGTACAGGCATCGCGTCCATTTCGTAAATGCCGATACTGACGCGGAGACAAGTGTCCCGCCACCAGGAACTGAGGCCCCGCGACGGAAACGGGGGGCGGGGGGGGGGGGGGTTCCGTGCGCTGACCCGTGGCGCCACACCAGCCATCCATCGGGAAACGCGGCGGAGCAACTGTCATGGAACGGACCCAGACTGAGGGCAATGGGGAATTTGAAGACGACAGGGGGGACTGCCATTGGGGATTTAGTGAAAACCGCAGGAGGGACGTACAAAGAGAGACCTGTGAAAAAGAGAAAGTCCTCTAGCCGACGAGCATTTGGGTAGGGACATCGGCAGCCCTGGCCAGGGAGAGGAGAGGCCGGAAATCCAAGTGAGAAGCTCCGAGAATGTGACGGGCCGGGAGGACTAGAGTGAGCAGTTTTCAAGGAGAAGTGGTTATGTTGCCCTCGCAGGTGCCCAAGCGGTTACTGGACCCCACTCACATCATTGCGTTTCCATTCTGCCTTAGGGGAGCAAGGAGCAGATTGTTTTATCCTATTGCGTTTCATTTCATTTCATTTCATTTCATTTTATCTTCTCACTTTCTTTTACTTTACATTTTTTATTAAGCGGATTAACAGGATGTGTTGAAAAGGCAGTCAAGAAACATCTATAGAAGTATCTGTGCCGGGCTTTGTCGCTTCTTTGTAAGCAGAGAGTTAAAATTTAACCAAGGAACTCACGCCTCACTGCAGCTGGCAGGGATTCAGTGGGAACCCGGCCGGCACCCCATGATAGCTCACAATCCCCCCCCTTCTGGGCTTAAACAACTGTTTCCTCCCC
>NW_024420501.1:3807488-3809250 GCF_014898765.1 Herpailurus yagouaroundi
ATCCAAATTTGTTCTCTTTTGTCATGAATAATCAAAGTTCTAAATTGATATTTTAGAGATCAGGTCCAGTTCATGAGTAGTGAATTGAGTGTGTCTAATTACATTTTATAGTCATTTAACAGCTGCTAATAATGTAATTTTGTGTGATGCCCAATTTGCACTGAATTACTTTTAATGACGCACATTGTATTTATTTTCCTTTTGGTGTACCAGTAATCAAACACTAGGGAATCAACTTGGACATGGAAAGAAATAATTTATCTTTACACATTTGAAGAAAAGAGGTTTTGTAAAAAGAAAAGACTATGTCATAAAAATAAAAGTAGCTTAACATCCGCGAACGCATTTGCTTTCTCTGGCATTGCTTTTGGTAAGAAAAAAATAATTTAATGAGCACAATACATTTGTTTTCCATCCAAGTCGGCATTGTTTGATGCGAACCAAATGTTTGCAAATACACATTTGATTGACAAGCTAATGAGCATCGTCCTCCCCCTGCCCCCCGCCCCCAAATATCCTTCTGGAATGAAAACCCAGATTTGACTCTTCTCTCTTGTTTTCCTGATCAGTCTAAATAAAAGTTTCAAGGCATCCATTTACTGGCGGGGGGGGGCACCTGGCTGGCTCAGTCGGAGGAACCTGTGACTCATGATCTCGGGGTCGTGACTTCGAGCCCCACGTTGCGTGTCGAGCTTACTTAAATAAACGCGGCTTCAAACACAAAACGGGACACAGTGCAGCTTTAATAGCAGCAAACTGCAAAGAAGGTAGACAAGTATTTCTCCCACAGGTTAGAAGAAGCTTCTCCATGACATCTTTATTGGGGTGAGGAGCAGGCCGGGTTTGGGATAAAGAAAAATATGCAGGGTAATTGGAATGGTCCGTTATGTACGGGCTGCCCTGTACTTTTCCAGAAGCACTTGCAGAAGCAGGCATCTGATATTCTACCCGCATGTGTTTTCTGCAGCCCGCACAGATCGATGCCTTCTCCATGCGAAGTGAACGACAAGCGCGGGGCCGAGAGGAGTTCTCCCTGTCTGTGGGATGCGGGCCGCCATCCCTCCAGCCAGGCCTTGACCTGGCATCTTCTGCTTTTGCCCACTTGCCTTTCGGGGCCTACGTGGGAGGACTCCAAATGGACGGGCCTTCCCTCTAGGAGAGTCACAGTTATTTTGCAGTTTGCTCAGGCTAGGAGGCTAATTTCACCCCCATTATGGCCCAGGCCCCCAGTGAATGGGGCAATGGTGTACCGAGGTGGGGGGCTGGTGGTGGGACACGTTCCACCCAGGTGCAGGCAATAAGGGGGGGGAGGGGGACATTCCCTGCGGAGAATTCAAAAACAATAATAAAACTGACGGGACGTCGGGCTGCTTTTCATGTTCATCATGTGCTCGCCGTTCTAAACAATGTCAGTGATAAAATGCCACTTCCCGGGGCTGCCCGTCTCCCCCACTGGGGTTTTCCCTGGGGTTGGGGGGGGTGGGGCGGGGGGGGGGGGTTGAGCCCAAACCTACTGGGTGAGTCACAGAGCCCCTCAGCGCCCCAGCCTGAACCCTTATCTCCTATCGGTGGCCAGTCCCGCATTATCAGGCCACTGGTACCAGAGCCACTCTTCCGTCAGCCTCTTGGTGGCCCAGACTGGCCGCTGTCACTTCTTCACGCCGGCTCTTTAGCCTTCGGGGGCTTTCCTTCCCACGGCTGCTGCTCTTGCCAGTGTGCGGTGAGTCGAGTCGTCTCCCTGCCTCCGGGTGCGGTTCTTTAC
>NW_024420501.1:3809350-3827802 GCF_014898765.1 Herpailurus yagouaroundi
TGCCAAGGACTGGCTTTCAGGGCATTTCAGGGACACCACCTGATGTCTGATGTCTTACTCTGCTAACAATCAGCCAGTGTCCCCCAGCCAAGGCTCATGGCCCTCGGATCTTTCCCGCTTCGGGGCACATCCTCTCGTCACAGGGAGCACTATCTCACAAGTCCCTGGAGGAGGAGACGGCCCTGAGGCTTAATCCTGGGGGTCCTGGATACCAGCTCCCAGGTTCTGCTCACCTGGCCACGCCTTCAGGGCTGTTTTGTTTTATCTTATTTTATTTTATGTCATTTCATTGCATTTCATTGCATTTTGTTTTTTTTAAGGTTTATTTGTTTTTATTTTTGTAACATAATTTATTGTCAAATTGGCTTAGGGACAACACCCAGGGCTCACTCAGGGCCGTTTCGGCACAGAGGTGCGGGCTCAACCGGGTCTGTGTATCGCGGGGAGGGGGCAGGACCCGTGTTGGAGCCAAGGAGCGTGGGAACCTATGTAACTGCCGCTATAATCCAGGGAAATACAGACGCCAAGTTCACTCAGGACAGTCTCGCACCGGATTCCCAGCTGCACCTTCATTACAGCACGTGCTCTCCTTTTCCTTAGTCTGTTTCGTGGTCGCGGGTCCCTCTGAGAATCTAAGGTAAACCATACACCCAGCTCCTCACGAAAGCGCGCCCCTCTCCATACATCCAGAATCGTCAATGCCACTTGGGTTCAGAGTTGGGCGTCTGTGAACCTCAAACTAAGAACGCCTGCTGTAGCGAGTCGCCCTTATCTTGCTGTCTGTCACTCCCCAGAAACATATCCAGGGTGTGCTTCTGCGTCAAGCCCCGGGGGCACAGAGCCTACGGGGTTCGCAGTACTTTTAGGGGCCCAATGATAATGCCGTGTTTTCTTTGGGTTCCAACGTAGTTAACATACCGTGCAGGTGTGCACTCCTTAATCCCCTTCACCAATTTCACCCGCCACCCACCCTCTGGTAACTGTCTGTTCTCTGTACTTAAGAGTGTTTTTTAGGGGCGCCGGGATGACTCCATCGGTTAAGCGTCCGACTTCGGCTCAGGTCATGATCTCGCGGTTCGTGGGTTCGAGCCCCGCGTCAGGCTCCGTGCTGACAGCTCAGACCTCGGAGCCTGTTTCGGATTCTGTGTCTCCTCTTCTCTCTGCCCCTCCCCTGCTCATGCTCCGTCACTCTCTCTCTCTCAAAAATGAATAAACATTAAAAATTTTTATTTTAAAAATAATTATTTTTATTTTAAAAAGTAATAAATAAAAACAAGAGTGTTTTTTAGCTTATCTCTTTCGTTTCTTAAATTCCACATATGAGTGAAATCACGTGGTATTTGTCTTTCTCGGACTGGCTTATTTCGCTTACCATTATACACTCCAGATCCATCTGTGTTGTTGCAAATGGCAAGATTTCATGATTTTTATGACTGAATAATATTCCATTGAAGATATATAGCAGCTCTTCTCTATCCATTCACCTATCGATGGACACTCGGGCTCCTTCCACAGTTTGGCTATTGTAAATAATGCTGCTATAAACATAGGGGTGCATATATCCCTTGGAATTAGTGTTTTCGTATCCTTTGGGTTAATACCCAGTAGAGCAGTTACTGGATTGTAGAGTCGTTCTACTTTTTTTCTAAACAAGCATTATTTTGAGAGAGAGAGAGCACGCACGCACAGGGTGGGACAGGGAGAGAGAGGGAGAGAGAGAATCCCAAGCAGGCTCTGCACTGTCAGTGCAGAGCCTAAGGCAGGGCTCGATCTCGTGAACTGTGAGATCATGACCTGAGCCGAAATCAAGTGTCTGACCCTTAACCCACTGAAATACCCAGGCACCCTAGGTAGTTCTGTTTTTCATTTTTTAAAGAACCTCCAGACTGTCTTCCACAGTGACTGCACCAGCTTGCATTCCCACCAACCGTGCAAGAGGGTTCCTTTTTCTCCATATCCTTGCCAACACTTGTTGTTTTTAGAGTTTTTGATTTTAGCCATTCTGACAGGTGTGAGGTGGTATCTCATGGTAGTTTGGATTAGCAGTTCCCTGATGATGAGTGATGTTGAACATCTTTCCATGTGTCTGTTGGCCATCCAGATGTCTTCCTTGGAGAAATGTCTGTTCCTTTCTTCTGCCCATTTTCAGTTGTATTATTTGCTTTTTGAGTGTAGAATTGTATAAGTTCTTTGTATATATCAGTTGCAAATATCTTGTTCCATTCCGTAGGTTGTCTTTTAGTTCTGTTGGTTGTTTCCTTGGCCGTGCAGAAGCTTGTAATTTTGATGTAGTCCCAATAGTTTCATTTTGCTTTTGTTTCCATTGCCTCAGCAGACAGATGTAAAAGGATGTCACCATGGCCAAAGTCAAAGAAATTCCTGCCTGTGCCCTCTTCTAGGATTTTGATGGTTTCGGGTCTCACGTTTAGGTCCCTAATCCATTTTGAGTTTATTTCTGTGTATGGTGGAAGGAGGTGGCCCAGTTGCTTTCTTTTGCATGTTGCTGTCCAGTTGTCCCAGCACCATTTTTTTGAAGAGACTGTCTTTTCCCACTGCATGTTCTTTCCTACTTTGTCAAAGCAAATTGATGATATAATTGTGGGTTTATTTCTGGGCTTTCTATTCTGTTCCATTGATCTATGTATCATAGATACATACATACGTGTGGCTGTACCATACTGTTTTGATTACCTCCAGTTTTGTTTTTCTTTTTTAAAGCTGCGTTGGCTATTTGGGGTCTTTTGTGATTCCGTACAAATTTTAGGATTGTTTGTTTCAGTTCTGTGAAAAATGCTGCTGGCATTTTGAGAGGGATTGCTTTAAATGTGTACATGCCTTTGGGTAGTGTGGACATATTAACAATATTTGTTTTTCCAATCCATGAGCGTAGGATGCCTTTCCATTCCTTTGTGTCGTCTCCAATGAGAGTGTTTTAATTTCTTCTAAAATTGGGAAGAAAAATTTGCACTATTACATCAAAGAAAATACTTTAATATAGCATATTCATCTTTACACGAATGCAATGGTAAAACGTAAGGTTTAATGTCTTTTATGGAGGACAGGGCACACGAAGGTAAAAGTTCCCAGGATCCGTCGAAGTTGTAATGCAGCTCAGAAAAGACCTGTTGTGGCTTTGTGGAGACATAGGCTAGACTAAATTATTGCACGTGCACAACTCTCCAAGCAGGAAGACAAAGGGTCTGCAGCACTGTCTCACTGGGCTGACTGCAGAGCCCAGGATTTGGAATCAGGGAACCCAGGTTCCAATTTTGACTCAGCCACTGACTGCTTGCGGGACCTTGAGCAAGTTATCTTCTCATTGTCTTCATCTGAGAACTGGGAATAAACCTAAAAATTCTGGGGCGCCTGGGTAGCTCAGTCGGTTAAGCGTCTGACTCTTGATTTCGGCTCGGGCCATGATCTTACAGTTCGTGGGTTCGAGTCCTGCGTTGGGCTTTGCACTGACAATATGGAGCCTGCTTGGGATTCTCTCGCTCCCCCTCTCTCTGCACCACCCCCCTTAAAATAAGTAAATAAACATTAAAAAAAATTCTGCCTTGACCCCAAACTGGGATCTAATACTCTGGATGTATAACAAGAAAATACATGCTAAAAAGTGCTCCGTGACCTTGAAAGGACAAGAAAATTGTGATTAATTGCATGATAATCACAGATTTGAAATGTTAGTGATGAAAGCCCCCTGAAGTTTCTGTTGATGTATCGCAGATTCCCAGGATAATAGAGAAAAGGAGGATCCCCGAGGAATGTCTAGAGATACAAACCCACAGGCCAATTTATAAGATATGAATACAAAGTAACGGAGCTAATTTTCAGACAAAGATGAGATTTTTCTGCATCTTGTGCAAGTAAGGGGTGTCATTCTAAGCAGTTACCCGAGATGATTACATACTTTGCTCAGCCATGCTATCTATTTTGATAACCCTCTCTGAACTGCCTTCGGATTTAGACTGTGAAATCCATGCAAAAATCATGATCATTTGTGAAAGTGGATTTAGAATTGGCAGGTCTGGTTTCAGGGCTCGGTCCTGCCGCTTACCAGCTCTGTGACCTTGGGCAAGTCACTTTTTCCCCCTGAGCTTTCAGTTTCTCCTGTATAAAGTGGGAGTCAGACTGGATAAAAAATTCTAGATGCATGGCCAGAAGCTCGCCACTGACAAAGATGCTTCTTTCTAGCTCACGTACGCCCCGGCCCCCCTCTTCGGTACCTGTGCAGTCTGGAGGGCCTAGCAATGTCCTTGAGAGTGCTGGTATCCCTACAGGTGGGTTCGCTTTCGGCCCCGCAAAGGCGACGGCCACGGCTTCAATGATAAGGTTTGCTCTCTCTACGCCTGGTGCAGGAGGGCTTACTTTGGGGGACTCCCTCACAACCGATTACAAGTACACCTTCTTCTGCCCCGTCGTCGCTCCGTAACCCAGTTCCAGCTACACGGACTGCAGGACCCATTTTCACAGCATCGGGCGCCTCAACTCCTGCCCCAGGAGGAACCAGCTTTTCCTCAGGAATCAACGCACCAAAGTTAAACCGGAGTGTGGCCGGGCTTCCACACAATCGGCGGTGATTGCAGGGGCTTTTGAGCCGGGCGAGGACAACCTTCTAATGCCACTGATGCGACTCGACCAACAGTGTCTGCAGGACTCCTCGTGCCGGCTCCCCAAGCGTGTTCTTCGAACGTAACAAAATTAAACTCGAAGCCAGTAACGAAAAGGTACTAAACATTTGTTAAATCTCCAAATAGTTGGAAATTAACACTGTACCTTAAATAACCGGAAAGTCAAAGAAAGAAACCACCAAGGAAACGGGAAAATAGTGGGGACTGAATGACAATCACAGTATTTGAACATTGGTGGAAGGCAGCTGAATAGAGGTTAGAGGGAAATTTACAGCTCTGAGTGCCTATGTTAGAAAGGTCTAACATAAATGATCTCATGTCTACCTTAAAAGCTGAAAACAGAGAGACAACCCCACAATAAGTAGAAGAAAAATAAGGAAGGTAACAGTGGAAATTAATATAAAAGAAAGCAGACAATACCAGAAAACTAAGAAAACCGAGCATTTGGGGGCCCCTGGTTGTTTCAGTCAGCTGAGCGTCTGCCTCTTGCTGTCGGCTCAGGTCAGGATCTCCTAGTGGTGAGATAGAGCCCCGTGTTGGGTTCCATGCCTAGCATGGGGTCTGCTTAGGATTCCCTCCCTCTCCCTCTGCCCCTCCCCTACTCCTGTGCTTCATCTGTTTAAAAGTAAATAAATAAGCAAATAAATAAACAGATAAATATAAATAAATTTCTTAAAAACTGGGTAAAGGACCTGAACAGGAAGTTTTCTAAAGCAGATATACAAATGACCAACATCACAAATCAAGGAAATGCAAATCAAAACCACAAAGAGATCATCTCACACCTGTTACAGTGGCTACTATCAAAAAGAAAAGAGGGGCATCTGGGTGGCTCAGTCGGTTGAACGTCCACTTCCCCGTGGTCATGATTTGCCTAAGCCTTGGGTTTGAAGTTCAGCTGTGCCATTTAGTAGACGTATGACCTTGGATTAGTCATAACCCCCCTGTAGGTTTATTACCTCATCTGTGAAATGGGATCATAATACTTGTACCTAAGTACTCAATAAATAATATTATTAATAATCTCCACGGTGTACTTGAAAGTTTGGCTAAATAATTATGTATTTGCTGCTCACACACTTGCAGGTTCTGGATTACAAATGCTGTAATATGTCAACTACCACAGTAATACCTTATTACTTCACATAGTATTTTAAAGTGCTAAATTGAGGGGCGCCTGGGTGGCGCAGTCGGTTAAGTGTCCGACTTCAGCCAGGTCACGATCTCGCGGTCCGTGAGTTCGAGCCCCGCGTCGGGCTCTGGGCTGATGGCTCGGAGCCCGGAGCCTGTTTCCGATTCTGTGTCTCCCTCTCTCTCTGACCCTCCCCCGTTCATGCTCTGTCTCTCTCTGTCCCAAAAATAAATTAAAAAGTTCAAAAAAAAAAAATTAAAAAAAAAAGTGCTAAATTGGGGGGTACCTAGGTGGCTCCATTGGTTGGACATCAGACTCTTGATCTCAGCTCAGGTTGTGATCTCATGGTCGTGAGTTTGAGCCCCGCATTGGGCTCCATGCTGGGCGTGGAGTCTACCTTTAAAAAATAATAAATAAAGGGTTATATTATAAAAACTTTTTAAAAAGCCGTTAGCCAAACAGTAGAAACCACCTGAGGGTAAACTCTCCCTTTTTCCTCAATGGCTTCTGAGCGTTGGAGATTTATTTTCCTCTCCAAAAAATATCTCATGGCTGCTACATCAAAAACTTGAAAAACTTGGATTGGGGTGTGTGTTACAGTCAGGCTACCCCCACAACTATAGCAACTCAAATCAAATTTCTATGGATGAAAGGAGACTGTAATTGTCAGACCTCCTTATCAGAAACGAGTCATTGTGTCTGTGTGAGTGATTTGATATTCCTCAGTAAGGGTAGAACTTTGGTAAATATCTTATATTACTTCAGTTAACTACAGTCAAACAGGTGAAGTTGAGAAGGTGTTTTCCGTCTCTCTCGCACGCTGAAATCAAACACCCAGTCTGTACATTTTCACCTATTGCTGTATCATCATTTCCACGGAAGGACATCTTTTATTTTCTTTCCAAGAGTAACGTATCATTACAAACCTTCAGCGGCAATAAAGTTAACACCTGAATATTAGTTTCCACCGTTTCTACGGTAAGGGTTTATGGTACGAAGTACGCCATTACAAGAGTTAGCTTCTGAAGGGCCGAATTTGGCAACTGAAACGACGATATACTGCTTTCTAGGAGCACTTGAAGTCACCAGAAAAGAACTAGACCAAACATCAGAGTCTTGGAGGGATGCTGCACCTTTCAAGGGTGGTGTGATTGGAACCGCTTGAGGAGACAGTGCAGAGAAAGTTATCCTGAGTTTCCCCACGTGGTCTCCACAATACACGGAAGACACCTGTTCCACCTCCCACTACCCCTAAAAGTTTACTAAAATTAGGGGAAAGAGTGGCCCTATTTCGGAGAAGACACCAATGCCATCGGGAAATTCATGCATGATACCAACTAGAGCCTGATCTGTGTTATATCGTCAACCCCAACCTCCAAATGAGCAGCTCTTGGATTACCCAGAAGAACTTCCTGGGCCATATTAACGGGAACTTCTCAGTCCTACATCACCATTGCCGTCTGCTTTGACTCTATACGTTTAGGCCAGCCCACCCAATCCGTGTCACGTCCAGACAACGGCACATAAATGCAAGCACTTCAGAATTGTTTTCTACCATAACCCAGTTCTCCTCGCTTTATTCCCCAAGTAGCTCTGTTCTGTTCAAGTTCCTCCTAGCTCCTGGTTCATGATGTTCTTTAATGGCCAAGGTTTGCCACTGTCTTTTTATTTTTCCTGTTCCTGGCTTTTATGAATGGGATTTTCTTCCTCAGCTTCGGCCCCTGGGATTCAAACGATGGCACTAGTCGAGCTGGTCTAGGCGCTGCGATATATTTAGGCCCTGTTAATATATCAGAAATCTCATGGTGCTCCAGAAAAGTTCCCATCTGGTGGGTTTGGCCATAGGTGAAGATCTGAAAGATTCAATCCGGATCAAGCGAGTTACAGAAGATTTGGGAGGATATTGAGAAAGGGTAGAAGGTACTGGGGCCTAATAATATTTACCCCAGAGTGGCACACAATAGGAATTGTCCACTTCGCTTGCTGTTAAAGCATCAGCCTCCATAGCTACGTGGCACTCATAGTGGGCTGCTAAAGATGGGAGGCATTGCCACGAAATGCCCGGAGTTGACTCATGGCCACTGCTTGAGAAAGTCTGGATGGCCCAGGTTGCTGATTACTTATGATGGAAAAACACTGTCCTCCTCATAAATGTGGCCACACGTGAGTTGTCCAGACGCAGAGTCAACATCGCTGTGCTGAGTGAAACCAGACTTCCTGTTGAAGGGCAGCCCCCGAGAAGGATTCCAGGGGCAGTTTTCCTTGTAGAGATCTCCACCCTCTAGCATGAAGGCTATCAGGTGTTGGCTTTACAATCGGACAATCGCTTGTCTCCAAACTCCCCAACATGCTGAGAGGTATTAGTGACCTTCTGGTGACCCCACACGTACCCTTGAAACTCAATTCCAGTGCTTCTGACCTAGCATTGGGACTTGGAATGAGGAGAAAGAGAGGTTGTATCTAGATGAACGTAGTGTCAACAGAGAACAAGCTGGTTGGCATGAGGGAGCTTGGCCAGAGTAGGAAAATCATCTGGTCTCTCAGGAGCGAAAGCTAGAATATACCTGGATTTCTCCTCCTCGCCAAATGCCGCAAGTAGCCATTTGTGATCACGAATTCCATCTTCTGCCCGCTACTTAGGGCAACTGCCAGGTGGGCGCAAACAAAGTTTTTTTTAACAAGATCACCAGGTTGTCATGCTTGTCAATGGGACCGATAGAACACTGAAGTCCCCGAAACCATTGGAGGCTCTGGGTGCTGACCTGATAGACATCTCCTTTGCTCGCTCTGATCCCAGGGTGCAGAACACGGTCACTAATTTGGAAGAAGGAGGGGAGACAAGAGAGGGGGGGTCCTACCCAAGTGCATGAAAGGTCTGAGTTGTAGAATACCTTAAATATACAGACGGGCACGTGAGCTTGGATGAAAGGAGAAAGAAACAGATATTGTTTAGGTGGAGAGCGGCTAAGAGTGTGGGCTCTGGAGTCTGAGATCTTGTCTCTCAGCCCGAAGTCCATCGGTCTATACTCTGCTTTGTGACACTGGGGCAGGGACCCCACAGACCGCATTGCTTTTTTGCCAGCTGGCTTCCCGGCAGGCTGTGCCCCGTGAAGACACTAGAGGAAGACAGCCAGTCCGGAGCTTGACTCCAGCAGTTCCGGTCGCACTGGAAGCAGTAGCTGAATCCCGCCTTTCACTTTTCCAGCATTTTGTGGAACCAGCCACATCACACTCCTCTCCGAGATGCCAGCTCTGGCCTCCCCAGAAATCAGGGTCTCCGCCTCGCGGGGCCCCTCCTCCCGGTTCAGAGTCAGCGGTACGGTCTGAGCATTGCCCTCATCGCCCTGCTTTAAGCTTCTAAGTTTTAGTCATTTCGAGCTCTTCTCTTTGTTCCCCCAGGCACAGCCGCTGTTTCCTGCAGTTGCTGTCTAGGTGACACTTCAGAGTTCTCCTTTTACCCTTTTAGTTACCTAGGAAACAACTTTATTAGGCCTAGCTGCCAATTCTCTATACTGAATTCTCTCTGTTCCTAGAACTGAGGTTGTTTCTGTGTCTGGCTGGACGCTGATTGATACACTATATAGCTAACATGTACAGAGTGCCTCCTGTGCATTAGGTCCTGTTCCAAGAATCTGGTAGGTTTCAACTAATCAAATGTCACCCCTAACCACTTTGGTAAGCACATGAAGGGAATGTCACAAGGCCTCGTGTGTAGTAAGTGCTCATTTAGTGTTAGCCACTCTTTTAGTTTGGGCAGTGACTTAAATAGACCCTGGAACAAGGACCAATAGGTTGCAGGATGCTGGTGCTTTATTGGGGAGGTAGGGTAAGTGATGGATTGGGAAAACTGAGGCAGGAAGGGATACGATGACCAATAATATGCGCTTTAATGAGCTGGTTACTGCTGCGGACAAGTGGGGTTCGGTCCTGCTGGGAACCCCGTTTGAGAAGGCTAATGTGACATGTCTCAGAAGTGTCCCATCAGAGCACAGGGAGGATTGGGCATTTATATACCCTGTCACAGCCCCCAGGGGCAGTAACTCCCCCACATTTCCAAGCTAGCCAAATAGATACGGGACGTGGCATTAAGAACATCTGTTAAAGTGGGGCGCCTGGGTGGCTCCGTCGGTTGAGCGTCCGACTTCGGCTCAGGCCACGATCTCACAGCTCGTGAGTTCAAGCCCGGCATCGGGCTCTGTGCTGACAGCTCGGAGCCTGGAGCCTGCTTCAGATTCTGCGTCTCCCTCTCTCTCTGCCCCAAGCCACTCGCATTGTGTCTCTGTCTCTGTCTCTCTCAAAAGTAAACATTAAAAAAAAAAAAAAAAAAAAAGAACATCTGTGAAAGCTGTTATTATCCTTGTGGGTGCAGACTACGGGCTGGTCAGAGGCCATGAAAAATGTTTTCCTAACACAGGTCGCATGACTGACACAGAGGCAAGTGATAACCCGTCAACAGCATCTCACACGTAATAGGCGTTCGGTAAGTGTTTCACTGGACTAACAAGAAAACACCTGGTAACACTTTCTCCTGAGAGGCGCTTGAGTGGCCCAGTGGGTTAAGTGTCCAATTCTTGGTTTCAGCTCAGGTCATGATCTCATGGTTCCCAGGTTCAAGCCCCGCATCGGGCTCTGTGCTGACAGCTCGGAGCCTGGAGCCGGCTTCGGATCCTGTGTCTCCGCCTCTCTCTGCCCCTCCCCTGCTCGCGCTCTGTCTCTCTGTCTCTCAAAAATAAGTAAACATTGGGGCGCCTGGGTGGCGCAGTCGGTTAAGCGTCCGACTTCAGCCAGGTCACGGGTCACGATCTCGCGGTCTGTGAGTTCGAGCCCCGCGTCGGGCTCTGGGCTGATGGCTCAGAGCCTGGAGCCTGTTTCCGATTCTGTGTCTCCCTCTCTCTCTGCCCCTCCCCCGTTCATGCTCTGTCTCTCTCTGTCCCAAAAATAAATAAAAACGTTAAAAAAAAATAAGTAAACATTAAAAAAACTCAAAAAAGAAAGAACAGTAGCCACCATTTATTCAGTGCCTAGATTATCTTTAATTGTCCTTTAAGGTGGGTTTTTGGTTTTTGAGAACTGCTGTAACCAAACAACACAACTGGGTGGCTTAAACACCAGAAGTTTATTGTCTCACAGTTTTGGAGGCTAGAAGTCCAAGATCAAGGTGATGGCAGGGTTGGTTCCTCGTGAGGGAGAATCTGTTCTATGCCTATCTCTCAGCTTCTCGTGTTTTGCCGACAATCTTTGGTATTCCGTGGCTCGTAGATGCAGTATCCCAATGCCTTCATGTTCCCATGGTGTTCCACCTGTGTGCGTGTCTCTGTCTCCCACTGTCTCCTTGTATAAGGACACCAGTCATATTAAACAGGGCCCACCCTAATGATCTCATCTTAACTTGATCATCCGCAAAGACCCTATTTCCAAATAAGGACACATTCACAAGTGCTGGGTGTTGGGACTTTAACACGTGAATTTTGAGGTGACACAATTCAACCCATAAAAATAGGCACGGTGATTCCAATTTCGCAGATGCCCAAAGAAGTTAAACGTCTTGTCCCATGTCACACAGCTAAGTGCTAGAGCGAAGGACCCAAGCCCAAGTCAGCCTAGCTCTAAAACCTATGTTCTTCCCCCCTTACATCTGATCTGGTAACTTCCCTGCTTAAAATCTTCCTTTCATCTCCAAGGCTAACCCTGACCTGTAAGTAGCTCCAGGCCAGGGCTCTGGGGCTGCTTTCTATGTTCTCTTCTGGAAAATACATTCCTACCCAGCCCATGCTAATAGCTGGGCTTCTGCCTTCTTCCAAGAGCACTTCCTGTATCAGACTCAAGTTTTAGTAGTAATGTTGGTCACTGTCCTAAGTATTTTCACAGACCTTGCCTCATGTCGCCCCATAAATCAACCTTGCAAGATCACACAGAAGTGTCTCCACCTGCCAAATGAGAAAACTGAGAGTCACAGTGGTTCTGTCACTTGCCCAATTTGACACAGGTCCTAAATGACATTGCTGTGATTCGAACACAAGCCTGTCATGCGCTAAGCAAAGCCAATGCTCACTCCATCGCGCTGCCCTGCCCTAGTGCTCCTGGCTGTTGAGGACTGGGAACGTGCTTCCCAGGACTCCTCTTCTTAGGTCCCCGCTCAGAGGCTGGGGCCCTACTCCCCACTGTCAGCCTACCCTAATGCCCATGCTCTGCCCTAGAGTTGGACCTGTTCTCTTAGCGCTTACTCCCCTAAGAGAACAGTGGTTCCGTCCCCTGCCCCCTCCCTGGTCGTCTTGTTGCGCTGCGGTCCACTGGCCCCTGCCGGCCACGTCTCAGCCTATGACACAGCCGAGCCAGTGTCTTGTTTATGACCATGTCAAGTGAATAGAGCTTCTACCCTTGCTGCCATCCTTGGTTGTTTCTGCAAAGACAGGAAGCATGAGAAGCTGGAGCTGTGTCAGTCAGCATACTGCCCGGGAAGAGCCCTCCTGCCCCACCCCAGACCTGCCCAGTGCCAGATCTAAGCCAAGGAGGGGATCTTCTGGGACAGCATTCCCAAACAAGTTCAGTGTCACCAGGGAGGAGACAAGTTTAGGGAACTAGTGTAAGCGAGGGTGAGCCTCCAGAATTGCTGAGCGCCGGGCATCAGATTGGAAGAGGCCAAAGAGAAGAGAGACAAAGGGAGGGGCCAGTGTAAAACCAAAGACATGAGAGGAGGGGGGACAAAGGCCTGGCAAGTTCTGTTTGAGGTCTGAGCCCCAGGAACGTTGAGTTCCCCGTGGGAGCTTCATGTGATCTCACCAAATGGAGCCGATCTATCAGAGTGCCAAGATAACCTGGGTCCATCCCCAGAACTGCCAAGGCTTTAAGCATGTTCCTCGTGTCTAGGTGGGCCATGGGCTCCCCCAAGAACACTCTTCTCTGGCTACTGCCTCAAGGTGCCAGCTTCGAACAAGAGACAGGGGCCCTCTTAGAGCAGGCACGATGTTTCTCATATGAGGACCTCACAGGCCTGGAGAGCTCAGGATCCTTGGATCTGCCACTGGACATTCCCCTGGTGTGGATTTTGGCAGGAGGGACCCACACTGGGCAGTAATCCAGCACAGACAGTGCTGGCCAGAGCCCTGGTTCCCTGACCTGGCCCCCTGCCCTCCCTGGCTAATGGACAAGGTTCGCAGAGCCCGCAGACATCTGTGCCCGTTGGAATAGCTAGGGAGCTGCGGAGTCTGGAGACCCAAGAGGGTACCCGTTGTCTCCTTCTGTCCTCATTCATGGCCTGAGTCCCTTCCCAGGATGGCAGCTGGAGGATCGGCCTCTGACCAGAGGAATACAAAGCTGTTGTGAAAGGGGTGGCCCGGCTGTGGAGGGTGAACACACAGGTACACACGGGTGGCTCTGACCCTCACCCGCACTCCTGGCTGAGGTGAAGGCCGTGAGCCAGGCCAAGGTAGCCGTGTCCACATTTGGGAAGACAGGCCAGCTTGGCTCCCAAACGTGTGTCACTGCTAAGATGTGAGCCCTGGCAGGCACACCCTTCTTACCACTTGCATCGAATCCTTGGCATGATCCGGGGCAACTTACGCACGGGATCCGTCTGTTGGTACTCTCGCCCACGCAGGGAGTCCCCAAGTGTCTTTGATCCCCTTCCCCTTACAGTCATCTCATCTGCCTGCTCCTTCCCTTGGGCAGCTCTCTCAGGCAACCACACCACTCTTGACTCTCTCCGTTCTTTGCTCCATTTTCTTAACCCCACCGTGTCTCCCAATACACACACACACACACACACACACACAGTTTGTCACAAGACCAGTGTAGTTCGGTTATTTTGTGCTGTCCCTTCTGAGAACCATTTCTATTCCCCATTGCTCTGTGTCCCTGAGTGTGGCTATGTCCCCATAGTTCGGTGCCTTCCCACCGCAACTGTTATGACAGGTATAGGATACAATATCCCCTCTCTTAGTCAATCATGGATTCAGCCCTACAGGGAAGGAAATGACCTTCAGACGTAGGAAGCTTTGCCTGCCCAAGTGCCTCACAATGACTTGGTGTGGTCAGGAGGGCAGTTGGTACATTTGACAGAGGAGGAAAGTGACCTAAGAGAGGGGTCAAATGATTTGCTCCCACGATTAATGACGGAGGTAGATATCAAGCCCTGATCTGGAGCGTGTCTCCTCTATGTTTACACTGCATTACTTCTCCAGAGACAACACCAACAAAAGTGTGGCCCAAGGCCTGGTCCATGACAAGATAAGGAGCTTGCGGCAGAATGTAAATCGATGCACGGCTTGCTTCGTGAAAACTGTCTTGCCATGAAAGCAAAATACCAGCCAAACTAAACAGCATGCTTGGTGATGCAGTCAGTTTACATTGGCACAAACTCCGTAGCTCAGTGCCGTCCGCATGCCCAGCAGCCTCTTGTGTGAAGGGAATGGGTGGCAGTAGGAGCTTCAGCTCCTACTGGAAGTTTCCTCCCTCCCCTGGCCCAGAGCTGGCCTCTGTGGTTCCAGCTTCCACCGGGTGACGCCCCCCCACCCCCGGTCTCTGGAGCAAACTCCCCCCCTTGCCCCCCCGTGTCCCTTCAGCTACCGCTACCGCTGCCTGCCTGCCATCCCGGTGGCTTCTTCACCTTTCTGGTTTCTCAGCCTCACCTGTGTCCCCAGCTCCTTCCAGAGATCCTCACTGTCGTTTACTGTTGAAGTGGCTTCTGTTTTACTGCTTAGACCGACTGACGCATGAGGACAATAGTGCTTACTTTACGGTGTTATCATGAGGATTAAATTAGTTAAATACGCCACTTAGCGCAGCACCTGGCACATGGTAATTGCTTGTTCAGTGTGAGCTGTTGCTATTGTTGGCGTAGTGCGAAGTCACATTTACCTGCGATGCCATGTGCCGGTGGGCGCTACGCTAATCACTTCACACCCATTATCTGATTTAAGCCTTATGACCCCCCCCCCCCCACCTGGGTTAACTGTGTTCTTGAGTTAATTGCTTAGCAAACCTGTTTGTACTTCACACCTAGCAATCCCCGGGTTCCGAGTCACTCCCCTTTGTGACACCGACCGGACCGTTGGTCCGTTGTGCCCCGTCTCAGGCTCTGGGGCCACAGAGAGCAGTGAGACCGTACCTTGCACGTGCTGGACAGTCCAGTGGAGGAGACCCTTGTGTCCACCAGCTGATTTGTCCCAGCACCGTGAACACAGGGGTCCTTACAAAGCTGGTGCCCCCCCCCCCCGCAGAGAGACAGGCCCTTTTAACTGTGGCCAGGTGACCCCAATATCATGCTTCTAGATGCATACAGGTACAGACGTATGCTGGTCTGCATCATCGTCATGTGTTCCTGTAGACCAAATTTCAAGCCCTTGAAACACTGCCGTAAGAAGAGGCAGGAGGAACGAAGGTTTGGAGTGAAGGTCAAGGGAGACTTGAGCCTTTTCTGTACATTTTTACGTGGAGAACACATTCCAGCATTCCTTATATATTTATACTTAACCAGAAAAAAGGCACAGCTCTTCCCTGTCATCACCTGGTGATGGAGAGTGCTGGATAATATTTAATTAGGATTGAAAAATCACTAGGCCTGGATTCTTGTCACTGCTAATTAATGGCTTGGGTTTGTATAGTGCCCTCTTGATTGACCCTTATAACACCTCTATGAGGGAGACCCATGGAGTTGGGAACAACAGGCAGACAAGGAAACTGAGGATCCTAGAAGTTACACGAGTGGCCTCTGGTGAAACAACTAGGTGGTAGAAAACCAGTATTGTCACCATAGTCCAAGCCTTTGTTATCTCTTGCCCGGACAATTACAACAGCTTACTAGTTTCCCAAGGGTTTACTATGCTTCCCAGTAAGTTGTCCACAATGAAGCTAGGGACTGATCTCTTGAGAATGCCATGTGACCCCTTGGCTTCAGAAACTCTTCATTGGCTTCCCAGCGATTGTAGGGAAAGGACTCAAACCACCAGCGGGGCTTATGAGGCCCGTCACTGCTGGGCCCCATGTACATACCTCTGCAGCCCCACGACCGTGCAAGGTGGCCCCATCTCATACCGTGTTCCTCCTTGTTCTTTAGCCTGCAGCCACAGAGTGTCCAGTCCCTGAAACCTGCTACATACCCCCCTGCAACCACAGGGCCTTGGCATGTGCTGCTCCCTTTGACGCGGATTGTCTTCCCTGCCCCTCTTTGCCAACTCATCTTCTACTCATCCCAGAGATCCCAATCAATGATTGCCTCTTCACCGGAGCCTGTGTTGAGCTTCCTGAGTGAGTTAACCCTCCCGCGACAGCCTCTTCCGAAACCACTGGCTCTTACTTTCGGAGGCCTCACCACAGCTGTGGTTTGCTACTGACTGATTTTTTCCACTGGCCGTCTCTCCTGGCAGAATGGAGGTTCTGTGCAGGTAGGAATCTTGTCTGGTTGACCACCCTTTCCCGTAGCGCCACGCCTGGCCTACTGTTAAGCTCTCAGCTGATAAATAGAGAATCCCTGCAGGGATTAGTTTACATCAATTAGCAACTGATATACTAATTCTATCATGGAGTCTACACCTGAGCTCCAGGGGGGTGCTCCGGCACCCTCTGTTTGGGCTTCGGCAAGTCCCGCTCCTGAGCCTCGGTTTCGCCATTTGCAGAATGAAAGAGTTGAGCCCGCTGAGCCGTGGCCCCAGTTCGGCATGGGTCACTTTCTGTGCCTTCAACAGACACCTGCCGATGGGCGGACTTACCCATCAAGGAGCGCCATTCTCCTCGGTTCCCTTCAGCACTATTGCAGTTTGAAGTTACCTTAGTCTTTTCCAGGAGAAAACATAATTCCGAGAAACTCAACGAGTGACTGCCAATTAACTTAACCTGAAAGGCAATTTGGGGAACACAAAAGGCCATTTTTCTGAAGGACTGTAGAAATTAAAACATAATTCGTCATAGCGGAAGCCAGTATCGTCTGCTGGTTTGGAGAACACGCATTGGCTTCGACAAGCCTTCTTCTTACTGGCTGTGTGACCTTGGACAAGTTCCTCGAATCCGCTGATTTCCCCTAACCCTCCCTGTAAAATGGAGACAATAGTAGAACTCATCCTGGAGGACGGTTGTGAGGACCGAACGACGGGATGTATTTAATCACATAGTTAAGTGCCTGGGGCACCATAAATCTCCAACAAAGCGCGGCTACTGTGACCATCATTATTCCAGGGCAACACCTGTCTTCAACTCGGGCTGTGTAGACAACTGGCGGAAGCATGACCGGGCGGGTGGGGAGGGGGCGATCATTTGTCGTCCACGACTCCAGGAAAGACAACACGAAACGGAGCCCGCCCGCGGTGGGGGCTTGGTTAGAAGCCAGCTTCTTAGCCCCTCTGGTCCTTGGCTTCCCTGTTGCTCCAAGGGGCCCTCAGCACATCACCGGGTTGTTGTCAACTGAGGTTAAGCGTCCTCACGCCCCTGAAGCGCCGGGCGCGAGCCGGCACATAGTAAGCGCTCAATAAACGGGAGCCGGCGGGAGCACCCGTGTGGCCGCGTTTGTCACGCCGGAGCCCTCGGCCTCCCCCCGGGGGACCGGTGCGGGGCCGCTGAGGTCGGAGCTGCCGGCGCCTCGCGCAAACGGCTCCCCGGGCTTCCGCACCCCGCGTCGAGTGAACTTCTGGGCCATTGCAAACACAGAGGCGAGGCGAGGCGAGGCGAGGCGGGCCCCCCGAAGCGCCCCGGGCTTTCAAAGGGGGTGCGGCGCTTGGAAGAAGTCGGGCCGCCCGGGGCGTCCGGGCCGGCCCCCGACTCCGGGCCCCGGGCCGCGAAAGGAGCTCCGGGCGGCTCGGCGCGCCCTCGGCCCGGCCCCCGGAGGTGTTCCCAGGTAGCCGGGCCTCGCGGCGTTTTCAAGGGCCGGCCGCCGAGCTTGAAAAGGGCCCGCCGCCGGGCCGCGCGTTTTGTGTTTGCCAAACAAAGCGTGAAGGGAGAGCGAGCGGAGGGGGCGGGCCGGGCGCGGCACAAAGGCGGGGGGCGGGCCGGGGCCGGGGAAATACAGTTCAGTGGGCCTGAATTGATACGCTCGTCCCCCGAAGCCCGGGGCCGGCCGATCACAGGGCGTGAAGGCCTAGCCGAGCGCACTCCGCTGCATTGATCCAGTCCCGAGCGAGCGAGCGAGCGAGCGAGAAGCTGCCGAGGGGAGGAGGCGCGGGCGGGGAGGGCGGGGGTCCGCGGGGGCCGGCGGCCGCAGATTAGGCGCGTTTCTCGAACAGGAAGGAATCTCCCGGCCCGAGCCGGGGCCCTCCAGATGGCAGCGGGCCCTCGAACCGAAGGGCCAGGGTAGGAGCGTGTCCCACCCCCGCCCCGGGTTGCGGCGCGGCGCGGCTGCGCCGCGGGGCCGGCCACCCCTTCCTCGTCGGCCCGAGGCGGAGGGGAGCGGTCGCGCGGTGTCCGGGGCCCTCCCAGCCCCCTGCGTCCCGTGGGCCAGGGGATGCGCGACGCCCGCGGTCCCGCGCCTCGCCGCGTTCCTCCCCGACCCAGCGTGTCCCGGTGTCTGCCACCGTTTCCCGGGTGGAGAGGGAGGGGCGGATGGCACGGACGGAGGGAAGGACGCGCAGACGTGTGGTTCAACCAGAGGGGTTTCTGTTCCCTCAGTTCTGGCCTCGCGAAGAGTGTTTGACGGTGCGGCATTGTCTCCTTGGACCATGACCAGGGGTGTTTCATTTTTCTCTTTGTACCGTCTTGTGTTTTCC
>NW_024420501.1:3828202-3829274 GCF_014898765.1 Herpailurus yagouaroundi
CACAGTGGCAATAAAGCAGACCAGGGAGGCAAGCCCTAAGAGCCTCTTAAATACAGAGAGCAACCTGAGGGTGGCCGGAGGGGGGGGGGCGGGGGGGGGATGGGCTAAACGGGCGATGGGCACGAAGGAGGGCACTTGTGCGGATGAGCCCTGGGTGTTGGATGGAAGTGACGAAGCACTAAACTCTGCTCCTGAAACCAATGCTACCCCGTACGTTACCTAACTTGAATTTAAATTGAAAAAAAAAAAAAAAAAGATAATAAAAAAAAGCCGACTGAACAGACTGAAGAGGGAGAGGCTTCAGACACCCCAAGACGATGCGGACGTATTGATGGTAATATCTTACCTATTACCTAACGACCTATTCTCACAGGCATGAGCCCTACGCCCTGTTCACCGCGATCGCCCCATGCTTAACGCAGAACTGGGCACACAGGACTGAACAAACGACTGGCAGGGGCTGCTGCTGCTGCTGCTGGAATCCGGTGCCATTGAACAAACGAAATAGCTGAGGTTCAGAGGGGCTAAGTGTCGCGCGGCCAGGACTGAGATCTGCCAAATGCAAATCCAGGCCTCCTTCCCCTGCGCCCCATAGAATCCTGAAGGGCTTCTTCAAACACGGGCCGTTTCATTTCACTCCTCTGTGTGCATTTCTGGACTATAAGGCCCCAGATTTCCTCTCTGAAGGCACAAGGTTTTGTTTGTTTTTGTCGTAACGACACGCTTGGCATCATTAAGTGTCCGTGAAGAGGAATCTTTTAGTTGCATTAGAAACGTGGTTTGTGACCACGGAGAGCCTTGGGAAACGAAGCTCTCCAGCAGGAAGAGGCAGGCCGCTAATGAAACCGCTTTCTGGGGGTGGGGCTTCTGCATTCTCTTAGGGCCCACTTTAGCATTATTGCCAAGGAAAAGCTCAGGCCGGGTCTGAAGGACGCTGTGATTTGTGAGTATAAACAGTTTGGATCTAAGCAGAGCGCTTCTTACCCAGAACGGCTTTCTCAGCCACAGCTCCTTCCCGGACTTGTAGATCGTAACCGATACAAAATACTTCAGACTCTGCCTTGATGTGAAG
>NW_024420501.1:3829374-3849487 GCF_014898765.1 Herpailurus yagouaroundi
CCCCCCCCCCCCCCCCCCCCCCCCCCCCCCCCCCCCCCCCCCCGCCCGCCCCCCCCCCCCCCAACCAGGCCACGTGATTGCGCGAGAATATACTTTTTGATGTGAAGTCAGGACTGTTTAAACCGTTTTATGTGAAATCCTTGGAAGAGTTTTGCACCCTAACTTATAGCAATTCCTTTTAAAAAATGTCTTTATGTTGACGTCACTTCTCTTGCGCTCCAAAGTCCGCTCTGCCAGGATTTTAGTTTCACTGGAAACATTCATCATGGTAACGAATACCAACCCGCCACTTTATTTTTAAATGTAATTCTTACGTGTGGTTTTGTGAAATTCTTAAACCTCACGTGAAATATTCTTCTGAAAAATGCACCGTGCAAATCCACCTGGATTGAGCCCATCTGGTTTGACGAACAATTTCTTGGCTTGAGTAGGAAACAGGGCCTGAATATTCCCTTGCAATATTTTTCCTTCACTGAAAAACCCATGAATGAAAGTAGACCTCAGGATTGCAGGAGATCATTTGCATACTAATTAGGTAGCGGGCTAGAGAGAGGGGGAGGGAGTGGGTGTGGTCTGAGCAAGGCTGCAATCCTGCCCTAGGTCTCAGTTCACTCATCAGTCAAAATGCTGAGGGCTGTTAACAGGATAAAATGAGATACGCCTGACGCAGCAGGTGCTCAAGAAGTGTTCCTTCGTTTTTACTACTCACAAAAGCCGCCACCGTCCTGTATAAAAAGGATAGGTTTTCTCACCTCCGAAGTGGAGATGATGGCACAACAAAGGTAGGACAGTATGGAAACAGGTGGTCACGAAGTGGTCACACTACCCATCCCCCAGGGTGGTCGTGAGTATTCGGGGAATGAATGCGCTGCACTCAGTACAGAGCTTCTCAACCCTTTTTTTTTCTCAGAAGCTATATTTTTATTTATTCTTTTTAAATATAATTTCTTGTCAAATTGGCTAGCATACTGTAGTGCATACAGTGGTGCTCTTGGTTTCGGGGGTACATTCCATGCTTCATCGCTTCCATACAACACCCGGTGCTCATCCTTTTTGTGCCGGGATTCTGTCGGCAGTGGAGCCTCTGGACCCCTTTTCAGAATAATACTTTTACACTTGATTTTAGCCAAAAGGCCGAGAAGTGATAGAATGATGCTTTCAAATGCATGAATACAATACTTTAGATCACAAAGGGGAGATGAGTTCTAATGAAATACAATTTATGTATTTTAAAAACAGATTTGTGGGGAGTGTCTGGGGGGGCTCAGTCGGTTAAGCAGCAGACTCTTGACTTGGGCTCAGGTCATGATCTCATGGTTTGTGACTTTGAGCCCTGTGTTTGGGCTTGGGATTCTCTTTCTCTCTCTGTCCCTCTCCCTCTGGCGTGAGCGCGCACTCTCTCTCTCTCAAAATAAATACGTAAACTTAAAAAAAACCAAACTTGTGGTATATGTGCTTCCTTAATAGTGCATTAACTAAATAAGACTTCGCAGTCCAATGTCTACCGCTGTTTCAAATAATGACCATAAAGGGTAACTAAATGAGATGACAGTGACTGCAAAGTACTGTAAAAGTATCTGCGATATTTGTACTGGCGATAATGTCACAGGTATTGCTAATCTGGTTTTGATTCGTTAACCGACCTTCACCATTGAAGGAATGCTTGCTTTCAGTTAGAGACGAACGGAAATTAAGTTGTAATCTTACATCCGAATTTATGGACACCAGGTTAAGAAGGAAACTCTGATTAGCACGGTAAATGCCACCTATTATTACCCTAGAGGGGTCATGTGGCTTGTGTGAAATAACGAACGTGACGGCCACGGCAAACGTCGGGCATTTGATGCGGGGAAACTATTTCAGTTGTTTGCACCTAGCCACCGTTGTTGTTGCTCGAAAGCAGCTGTAGACACGATGTTTAAAAAAATGGGCATGGCTGTATTCTAATAAAAATTTATCTGTAAAAACAGATGGTCAGAGGGCAGGATTGGGCCCATGGGTCATATCGTTTGCTGGACCTTGCATTAAAACATCGTTCCCTGAGGAAATTCAACTTGAACCATTGCAGTTTTTCGTGCCTTGTCAAGTACTTGGCACAAGACCCTCCTGGGAGGCGCTGTGAATACTCTTTCTAAAAATCAGGAATTGTTCTGCAAGTGATAAGTAATCAACATAACTTGAATTTTCTTGGCCTGTTACCTGCAATAATGTCTAGACCTGCCGCGTGTGTAAAGACACAGAGAAGCATCAAGCTTTATTATGTGGGGAAACCAAATGACAGAGAAACTATTAATGACGGTGTCACCTTGTGTCCGGAACTTTCTCCAAGGAGCTATAACTATCCTGCAACTGTTGCCTGCTTGGCACACTGTAGATGTTCAGTAGACACTTGTTAGTTGAGTGTCCCCATGGTCCTGATGAGTCCCCAAGGAAGAAGAGAAGCAGGCATGTATTCATTTTGAAATCTTAGTACTTCCGTTGTACGATGTTTTCGTACTTCTAGGGTTGACGGAAAGAAAGTAAAGCAAAGTGAAATGAGGGCACCTGGCTGGCTCAGTTGGAAGAGCATGGGACTCTTGGTCTCGGGGTCATGAGTTCGAGCCCCACGTTGGGTGTAGAGATTACTTTGATAAATAAATAAACTTCGAAAAAAACACACACGCACAGAGTGAAACGGCTTGGGGTTCGTGGAAAAGGAAAAGTACCGGGACGGTTCCTCTTCAGATAGAAACATCTCAGGGCGGCAAACGTTATAGAGCAACTACTGTGAGGCGCTGTGGGGAGATAGAGGGAAAGAAAAAATATGGCCACTGGCTTTTGCTCCTCCCACAACAAAGTTAGGTCATGTACGTATGACAGAGAAAGTGGCTGTGTTAGGGAATGAGAGATGACAGCTTAAAACTAGAGATGTTATGTTCCAGCCAGCTAATATCTCATGGTGTCCTGTGTTTCTGGTCCCAAGACCCTCCATTTCCTTTTTTCCCCGTCTTGCTTAGAATCTGACTTCAACTGGGGTGGGGGGAAGCTCCTAATGCAAAAGTTACCAGGACACTGTATGCAGGAGGCTCCACACCTTTGGTGGCTATGGTGGCACCCCAGACCGGCTCAGACACAAACACAGCAGACTATGGGGCAGCTCTCAGTGTGTGACTTCAAACAGATCCCCTTTGTGGGGAAAAAAATTCCAAGACTTGCCGGGGTGGGAATGTCCCTACTGTGTCTGTCAGGGCATCAATCAGGGCACAACTGTACTCGAGTCAGGCTAAGCTACAACTCTGGGAAGATTTCCTCACAGAAATCGGGTCACCTGGGTTCCTGAGTTGTATGGATAACCTACCCTACCTTTTCGGTTTTCTGAAGCCGTGGGACCTGCCTCTATAGCACACGGCTGGCACCACAGAAGGAAGCGGGCTAGGAATTCATCTCAGTCAGCCGGCGTCACGCAGAGCTTTGGTCCTGAGCCATTTCACACTCTGCACTGGTTCCGGGTCCTCCTGGCCTCATTTCTCATCATCAGTCTTACCTTTGCCCTGCGTACCTCATGTTCACCATTGCGTCCTAGCAAAAAGCATTGGTTAGCTTCTTTACGATTATCTAAATGCCTTTTACCCTGTGGGGACGGGGCTCAGGGAGGCTTCCACGGTGCTAGGGTTGATGGTGAGACTATCTTGGGTATAGCTGTGAAGATGTCCAAATCAAGAGAGTGTGGGGAGAGGAGAAGTAAGCAGGAACTCAAAGTCAATACGCCAGGGCAGGGCATGCAAATACACCACAAAGCTGAGTAGGCAGTGGGAAGCAGTTATTGAAAGCCAGGCTGGGCAGCCAGGGAGTGGAGGAGATGAGAGCCAACATTAGCATGTTGAGAAAGTGAGTAGGAGGGCAAGCGTAGCTAGATATCTGAAAGGAGTGTATGATTTATGGCCAGTTTGACCCCTCCTCCAAATAGGGCTTGGTACATGGTAGGAGGCCAAGGGCAAGACAATCGTTGTATCAGCCAAGGCAGGCTAACTTACCTTGCGGTAACTACCCACCACGTCAGTGGTATAAGGTAACACACATGTCTCCTTTGCTCACGTGCTCCGTGTCTCACATGGGTCAACGTGGTTTGCCACCACATCGTCACTCAGAGACCTAGGCTGATAGTGCCTCTCTGTCTTATAGCTACACTATCAGGAACACGTAGCCTCTTTGTCATCTAGAAAGAGAGTCGTTTACCACTGATTAAGTGCTCTGGCCTGGGATTGACTCCTATCACTTGTGCTCATGGTCCATTGGCCTGAACTAATCACATGGTCCTGCCCAACTAGAAGGGGTCTGGGAACGTGGGGAGCTCATCAATATTTGGTGAGCACTAATTGAACTACAGGCAGCATTCAGATGTCAATGTCTGCTCCAGGGCCTTGACATTGACAGAGCCTCTGCACGGATGGCCCTTTGTCTCGGCTTACTCCAACCACACACATGTGGGTCCAAGAAAATTAAATTTCTAACACAACAGCCCATCTGCTGGCTTCGTGTAACGTTACTTTATGGGACAACGAACTCTGGCTGTTAAACAGTTGAATCACAAATAGACTTTGAAAGGTTGCCTTAGTTGACAATGGCCTTAGTGATCTCAAGCCTAGGATAGTCATGTGGCAAAATTGTGCCGTAAGGAGGGAGCTGTGGAAATTTCTAGTGACCTCCTCCTCCCGTGGTCCCTCTCCTAGTGGACGGTACTGCCGTATGTTCAGGTGCACAAGCCAGAAAACTTTCCAGCAGTCTCTCTGCCAGTCTTTCTCTCACCGCCTAGGCTTTGACCTCACTAACCTTTCCTCTGCCAATTCATGCACTCCAAGCTTGTTCTTCTCGCCAGGTCTTTGCATTTGCTGGGCTCTCTGCCTGGCACACACTTCCGGTCTACCACTGTCTTTATTCAGCTGTCTCTTACCTTTCAGTACATGCATGAGCCACTGTGCCCAGCGTGGTCCACAAAGCACGAGGCCACCACTATTGGCTGGTGACACAGGGGCAATCACCGGAACGTGAGCTGTGCGAGAGCAGGGACCACTGTTTATCTCCTGGAACGTAGTAGGGACTCAATAAATATGTGCTGGAAGGATGAAGCACAGCAAATCACCAGTGGGGGCAGTGGAAACCACCTCTTTCTCACTCCCAGAGACTCGGAGAGGGGTGTCCCTCGTGACCTGTGTTTAACTTCACCCTCGGCTGGGGCAGTGTGAGGGTGGAAGTGGTTTCATAGAGTTTCTGTCCATGCTTTTTGCCTCCTCCTCTGGGTGAAGAAGTCAGACTGGGGAGCAGCTTCCACGGTTTCTTTTGACTGTGTCTGGTAAAAAAATAATTGACTTCAGGCACCAATGCTCAGGAGGAGAAATGACAAACTGAAGCCTTTCCAATTATTTCTCCTGAGAAATTTCCTCTGATATATTTATTTCAGGGCCATGCACATTGTTTCAAGCACACGGTTTTCCAGTCGGTTAAGTTCAAGGTCAGCCTCCTCCTTTCCCTTCCTTTCCCCTGCCACCAGACTATAAACCACAGGAAGGCAGGGACTGTGTGTGTTTTGCTCATCACTCTGTCCCCAGCATCCAACGGTGGGCCTGGCACCTTGTGGGTGTTCAGCCAATCTTTGCTGAACTAATGAATGAGGCCAGAGATGGGTGACCCCACTGTCTGGTTTCTAAGCCATGTGCTATCCAGAAGAAAAATATACTTTATTGGAACTGTGGCTCACTAGTCACTTGCTTTATTATTTAGGGAAGGTGGATCGAGCTGTACTGAAAGGCTTTCACCTGGCAACACAAGTTGATCTCACATTGGTGATCCCACACCGGCCACAAAAAGTAGCACTGTGGCGGTGCCTGAGTGGCTCAGTCGGTTGAGCATCTGACTCTTGATTCCAGCCTCAGGTCGTGATCTTGCGGTTCGTGGGTTCGAGCCCTGCATCGGGCTCCGTGCTGGCAGTGCGGAGCCTGCTTGGGATTCTCTCTCCCTCTCTCCCTCTCTCCCTCTCTCCCTCTGTCTCAAAATAAATAAATAAAACTTAAAAAAAGTAGCACTGTGATCTTAGAAACAAAAATCCCATATAACCTTCAAGATGTCTAAAGCGATATACCTCTTAATCATTGACTCAAAGAACAAATCAAAAAGGAAATTGGAATATGCTTCGAGACAAGTGAAAATGAAAACATAATATACCAAAACTTACGGGATCAGGAAAATCAGTACTAAGAGAGAAATTCATAACGATAAAACACCTATATTAAAAAGGAAGAAAGAGGGGCGCCTGGGTGGCTCAGTCGGTTGGCCGTCCGACTTCAGCTCAGGTCACGATCTCGCGGTCCGTGAGTTCGAGCCCCACGTCGGGCTCTGGGCTGATGGCTCAGAGCCTGGAGCCTGCTTCCGGTTCTGTGTCTCCCTCTCTCTTTGTCCCTCCCCCGTTCATGCTCTGTCTCTCTCTGTCTCAAAAATAAATAAACGTTAAAAAAATTAAAAAAAAAAAAAGGAAGAAAGATCTCATGTAAACACTCTAACTTTAACCTCAAGTAACTACAAGAAGAAAGTTCAAAATTATCAGAAAGAGGGAAATAACAAAGATTAGAGCAGAATAAATGAAATAGAGAGTAGAAAGACAATTTTAAAAATCAATGAAATTAGGCGTTGGCTTTTTGAAAAGATGAACAAAATCTACAAGCCCTTAGACTAAGAAAAAAGGAAAGGACAAAAATAAATTCAAAACGAAAGAAGAGACATTACAACTTATGTCACAGAAATGAAAAAGGGTCTTAAGAGACTACTGTGGGGACACCTGGGTGTCTCAGTCGATTGAATGTCTGACTTCAGCTCAGGTCATGATCTCGCTGTTTGTGAGTTCGAGCCCCACGTCGGGCTCTGTGCTGCCAGCTCAGAGCCTGGAGCCTCTTCAGATTCTGTGTCTCCCTCTCTCTCGGCCCCTCCCCGGCTCACACTCTGTCTTTCTGTCTCTCTCTCAAAAATAAACATTTTAAAAAATTAAAGGAAGAGAGAGACTACTGTGAACAATTATATGCCACCACATTGGGCAGCCTAGGAGAAATGGGTAAATTCCCAGGAACACACAATTTACCCGGACTAAATCATGAAGAAGGAGAAAGTCTGAACAGCCCTACAACTAATATGGACATTGAACCCATAATCAAAAACCTTCCAACAAACTCAGGGCAATGCAACTCAAAACCACAACAAGAGATCACCTCATTCCTGTCAGAATGGCCAAGATCAAAAACACAAGAAACAACAAGTGTTGATGAGGATGTGGAGAAAAAGGAACCCTCTTGCACTGTTAGTGCGGATGCAATCTGGTGCGGCCACCATGGAAAGCAGTATAGAGTTTCCTCAAAAAGTCAAAAATAGAACTACCCTATGATCCAGTGATTCCACTACTGGGTGTTTACCCAAAGAATACAGAAACACTAATTCAAAAGGATGTCCCCCCCCCAAAAAAAAAACCAGACTCTTAACTATGGGGAACAAACTGATGGTATCAGAGGGAGGTAGGTGGGAGGGTGGGGATTCAGAGTACCGAAAAAGAAGAAAAAAACCCTCCCAACAAGAAAAAAAAGCCAGCTAGCTTCACCGACGAGTTCTACCAAACATTTAAAGAAGAATTCATGCAAATCCTTTTCTTCCAAAAAATGAAAGAGGAGGGAACACTTTCAAGTTCATTTTATGAGGCCAGCATTACCCTGATAACAAAGCCAGACAAAAACAGCACAAGAAAAGGAAACCACAGACCAACGTCCCTGATAAATATAGGTGCAAAAATCCTCCACGAAACCAAATCAAAGCATATCGGCAGGTTCATATACCATGACCAAGTGAGATTCGTCGCTAGGATGCAACAGTGGTTCAACATACGAAAATCAAGTAATGTGCTACATCGCATTAACAGAATAAAATATCAAAATCACACCATCATCTCAATAGATGTAGAAAAAGCATTTGACAAAGTTCAGCTCCCTTTCACGATTACAAATAAAACTCAACAAAGTGAGTGTAGAAGGAATGTACCTCAACATAATAAAGACCATACATGGCAAGGTCACAGCTAACACACTCAATGGTGAAAAATTGAAAGCTTTACCTCTAAAATCAGGAACAACACGAAGATGTGCGTTCTTGCCACTCCTATTCAACAGAGTGCCAGAAGTCCCGGCTGGAGGAATTCGTCAAGGACAAGAAATAAAAAGCATACAAATCAGAAACGAAGAGGTTAAATTGTCCGTGTTTGCTGATGACATGATCTCATATATAGAAAATCCCAAAGACTACATTGTTAAAAACTCTTAGCATGAATAAACAAGTTTCATAAAGTTGCAATATATAGAGGTCAGCCTGAAAAAATCAGTTGCTTTTCAGGGTGCCTGGCTGGCTCAGACAGTCTAGCACGTGGCTCTTGATCTCGGGGTTGTGAGTTTGAGCCCCAGGATGGGTGTAGAGATAACTTAAAAATAAAATATTTAAAAGGAAATTAAAAAAATCAGTTGCTTTTCCATACACCAAAAAAGAACTATCTGAAAAGGAAATTAAGAAAGCAATCCCATTTACAATAACTCCAAAAGGAATAAAATACTTAGGAATAAATTTAACTAAGGAAGTGAAAGATTTGTGTACCGAAAACTACAAAACACTGATGAAAGAAATTAAGCAAGACACAACAAATGGAAAGACATCCCATGTTAAGCATTAAGAATGTTAAAATGTCCATACTACCCAAAGCAATCTACAGATTCAGTGCAATCTCTATCAAAATCTTAAAGGCACTTTTGGGGCGCCTGGGTGGCGCAGTCGGTTAAGCGTCCTACTTCAGCCAGGTCACGATCTCGCGGTCCGTGAGTTTGAGCCCCGCGTCGGGCTCTGGGCTGATGGCTCAGAGCCTGGAGCCTGTTTCTGATTCTGTGTCTCCCTCTCTCTCTGCCCCTCCCCCGTTCATGCTCTGTCTCTCTCTGTCCCAAAAAAATAAATAAACGTTAAAAAAAATTAAAAAAAAATCTTAAAGGCACTTTTTACAGAAATAAAAAAAAATTCTAAAATTCACATGGAACCAGAAACGATCATGAATAGTCATTCAATTTTGAGAGAGAAGAACAAATCTGGAAGGATCACACTGGCTGATTATAAAATATGTTATAAAGCTCCAGTGATCAGAACAGTATGGCACTGGCAGAAAGACAGGCATATAGACCAATGGAGAAGAATGGAAAGCCCAGAAATAATTTCATGCACAGATAGTCAACTGATCTTTGGCAAGGATGCTAACGATAAACAATGGGGAAAGATTGTCTCTTCAACAAATGGTGCTGGGGAAACTGGATATTTACGTTCAAAAGAATTTTAGTTGGACTGTTATCTTGCTCCATCCACAAAAATCAACTCCAAGTGGATTAAAGACTTAGTTGAAAGACCTGAAACTATATAAGTTCCTGAAGAAAACATAGGGGCAAAGCTTCATGACATTGGTCTTGCCAATGATTTCATGGATATGCCACCAAAAGCATGGGCAACAAAATAATAAACAAGTGGGATTGCATCAAACCAAAAAGTTTCTGCCCAGGAAAGGAAACAATCATCAGAGAGAAGAGGCAACCTATGGAATGGGATGAAATATTTCCAACCCTATATGTGACACAAGATTAATCTCCCAAGTATGCAAGGAATCCTTAGAAGTCAATAGTTTAAAAAAATCCTAATAACCCAATTAAAAATGGGCTAAGGACTTGAAGAGAAATTTCTTTAAAGAAGGTCATACAAAGGGCCAAAAGGTATATATGAAGTGCTGAGCGTCAGTAATTCTCAGGGGAATACAAATCAAAACCACAAGGAGACATCACCTCATACACATCAGATGACTCCTACCAAAGCAACGAAAGACAACAAATGTTGGCAAGAAGGTGGAGAAATTGGAACCTTTGTACACTATTGGTGGGAATGCAAAATGACGCAGTCACTATGGTATGGAGGTTTCTCAAAAAATTAAAAATAGAACTACTAGATGCTCCAGCGATGCCACGTCTGGGTATTTATCCAGAAGAATTAAGATCAGTAGCTTGAAGAGATATCAGCCTGTCTATGTTCGTGGCAGCACTATTCACAATAACCGAGATGTGGAAACAATCTAAATGCCCATTGACCAAATGGATGGATAAAGAAACTGTGGTATGTACATATAATGAATACTATTCAGCTTCTTAAAAAGGCAGGAAATTCCATGTTATCGAATATTAAGCACTGATAACATGAGCCTTGAGGGCATTATACTAAGTGAAATGAGCCAGTCACAGAAAGACGAATACTGCATGATTGCACTTACGTGAGGTACCTAGGATAGTCAAATTCCCAGAATCGAAGAGTGCAATGGTGGTTGCCAGGGCCTGGGGGTGGAGGGGGAAATGTGGAGTTACTAATCGATGGGCATAAAGTTTCAGTCAGGCAAGGTGAATAAAATTCTAGGGTTCTGCTGCACAACATTGTACCTATAGTCAACAATAACATATGGTCCACTTAAAATTTGTTAAAGGTAGATGTCATGTTCGGTGTTCTTTCCACAATAAAATAAAATGGAAATAAATCAGAATAAATATTAAAAAGAACATTAAAAAGCGATATACTGCCTCCTATGATAATCACAGTGATGGTAACAGTAATGATGATAATAATAATAATAACAACATTAGCTATCATTTGAGTGCTTATTATATACCGAGCACCTTGCTAAGAACTGTTTGCATTGCCTCATTCGGTCTCGGCAGCCTGAGCTCTTTCTCTCCAGGGCCCTAGTCTCCCACGTAAGAAAGTGAGTCGCGAGCAGGTGGTAGGGGCAGGGATCTGAGGAGGTGGAAGGTCCTTGACCGAGTCCCTTGTGCAGCTTCCGGTGAAGTAGGGCATGAAAACTGCATCCCCGATCTATTCAGTGCCGCCAAAAGGAAATGTATCCATTTTCTACTTACCGTATTGGAGGTGCTTCCAAAATAATTCCCGTGAGGAATTATATTCCAGGGGAAAAGTATAAACAGAATAAATTTAGGAACTACCAGCTCTCTTCACCACCTCCCCCCCCCCATCCGACCAACGGGCGGACAGGCAACAGAGTTGACAGGTGGATGATTCCTCGAGGCCCACAGGCCTGACCGGCAGATGTCAGGTAGATGGTCACGCTGTCTTCCCCTGCATCCTCAGGCTCTTTCCAGAGAGGAGGATGTGCTCAGATAGGTCCTGGAAACTTCCCTCTTGAACCTGCCTGTGTTTGCCCACCTGAGCCTTGGGGGTGTTCACCTCCTTGCGTGGGCTGGTATGTTGCAGTACACGAACGGGGCCCTCTCGTCCCCCACTTTCAGCATCTGATAAATTCATTTTTGAGGCACCCTCCTTCCATACTTTTAATTTGATTACTGTTCTCTTTGATTTGCCTTTTCCCCCAAAGCTGCCTCAAAACCCGTTCGAGAACCAAGACGTGCGTACCATGCGGCGGCGAGGACTTTGGGATTTCAGAAGTCACCTGCACAACCCAGAATATCTACAGATAGTCTGCGGGATTAGGTTCCTCAGCTCCATTTGGAACCGGGCACAGCTGACCTGAATAATGAAACAGGGGGCCCAAAGTTATGAATCCCCTCTGAGCATTGCTTCATTAGAATCCCCTTACAAAAAAAGAAATGGGACTCATCTCATCAGCTCGATTTTATGGCATCTGATTAGACCACTATTTTCTCAGCAGGCCTCTTTTCTTTAAACTGTTGACTATGGATGGCCTGCTGAATAGAATGAACTTTGGACCACTAAATTGCAGCATTATGGTTATTTAGTGTAATTTATGAAAAACGAGAGAAGCCATGATCACTTACTTCTTGTTGCTAATGATGTCTCCATTTATCTGAACAGGTATGGGTTTGGAATATCCCTCCCACCCCAATAGTCATCCTGGAACACTTCCCAATTAGAGACCCCCAAAAATGGCATCTGGAGGTACAAACTCTGCGGATGATAAATTAAAAATTAATACCACCTGTCCATGAATTTATGCACATCCACCGTCAGCGGCCTTTCAGGAAAGCTGTGCATTTTAACTGTGTTTACCTAATAAGTCCCTTCATTCGGTGTTTGACTTAAAATTCAACGAACTTTGGTAAAAGCCTAAACAACCGTCAGTGAAATATACTCCACCGGTGCATCACTGTCTCTCTGTTTTGAGATCTGAGGGAAGGGGGTGAAATTATGCAGTATTTATTTCCAGCATTGTGATGATTAACGTGGTACAACAGGCACTCTTTTCGGGTTAGTGGGAAACCCACAGTCACAACTGCATTGCAAATGTAAAAGCCACCGTAAAACAATTGCCACTTGAATTGATGATATTCCAGAATGTTGACTTCAGAAGCAGTTCGCTCAAGCATCCAGGGACTCAGAGCGTGGTTTGGTGGGGCGGCCAGCAAGGACATGTGCTTTGGGGTGATCGAGAGCTAGATTTGCAACGGCCTTGTGACCTTGGGAAAATTTTCCCTCTTCTTTTTTGCTCTTCTTAAACCTTGATAGCTTTATTTGGAAAACAGGGACGTGAATGCCTGCCTCCGTGGCTTATTTCAAGGGTTAAAGGAAAGAGCACGTGTAAAGTGTCTGATTCACAGTGGACACTCAGCGAATATCCACGTACTTTCCCTTCTTCTCGGGGAGTGGAAGCCAGATTTAAGGCTCAAACCCACTTTACGGTATCTGTGCTCATCATAGAAACTTCCCAAACAAAAGTAGTTTTAGTCAACCTTTACTTTAGAAACTAATAGAATTAGACATCTAGGAGGTGGCTGATAGGGTTGGGTGCATGGCAAACTCAGACATCCCAGAGTCCAACTCCAAAAGAGTTTCTTCTCTGGCAAAGCTTTTCTCAGTAATGGTCCACGCTGGGACATCGGACGAGCATCTTTTGTTCAAAGTGACAGTGACGCGGGCCTGATCCAATAAAAAACATTTCCCTTTGCCACTGGCTCATTTGGGAGGGCTGACGAAGTTTGCTTGCCTTTGTGTGGGCTGACTCATACAACCCTGACACTGACGAATATTCAGTAGGTCTCTGTGTTTTCACACAGAGTGTGAAAGTACGTGGAAGACTGAGTGTGGGAGGGGAGGCATTTTGCACTTGATCAATACCTGAACGCTGGCACACTATTAAGATTCCGTGGTTTAATCTCTACTTGACCACAGATACGCTCCTTTAAAACTCTGTATTTGAGGTTAAATTGGTCCCAGTGGATGCCCATTCTGCAATGACTGGTTCGGTTCTCGGCACAACCCTCTGGAACCTTTGTACTTTCTCTCTCTCGATTCTGTCTTTGCTCTGAAGTCTTCAGCAGTTGCCAAGGAGGAAGCCTCCTTCGAAAATCTCTCTGTGGAAACAACTGGGCCATACTGAAAGTTAGTCCCACAGTTTTGATCTAGCTTAGCTAGTAATCATTGTCGGTGGGTTCCTCCACTTTTCTGGGCTCGTGTCTGTACTCGGAGGACTTCTGCCATCTTGCCACACTCCCTGTGCCTAGTGCGATGGGGCAGGAGAACTAGGCATGCCTGGAGCGGTCTCTCCCCTGACACCTGCTTGCCTGCCCAGAGGGTACTTTCTGCTGTGCATCCTGGGTAAGCTCTGCGCCAAAGACTCAGCGGTGAGCAAGACAAGACCTGGGCCCTTCTCTCCGGGAGCTAACGCCATTTAGTGAGGAGTCAGGGAAGTAAATAAACAAGAAAATGCCATACAAGCAGAGGGTCGTAGGGGGTCACTCTGGGAGCATATAGGAGGCGCATCCAACCAGCTATCAACTGTATCATCAAGTGTCAAGAGTCAGGAAGTTTGGGGTGCCTGGCTGGCTTAGTTGGTAAAGCATACGACTCTTGATCTCAGAGTTGTAAGTTCGAGCCTCACGCTGGGCGCCGAGATCACTTAAAAATAAAAATAAAAAATCTTTTTAACAAAAGCATCAGGAAGTTTAAAGTTGCTAGACGTTGATAAAGCACGCCCTCTGGGTCAAGTCCAGAGTTAAGAACTAGAGATATAAAGAAAAAGAAGACGCGGGACATGTCTTTAAGGAGCTCACAGTCTAACAGGGAAAACCTCCAACTAAACTAAGACTTTCAGTACAGTACAGAGATGGGGTCACGTAGAAAGAGCTGAAGGAAAAGAGAGGAAGGGCTGTAAATGCAACCTGGAGGTCAGGGACCACTACCCAGACGAGATAACTCCTGAGCTGATTCTGAAGGGATGAATTGAATTTAGGTGGTTGAAAAATATGGGCAAAGTCGGTCCAAACAGAGGGAAAAGCATGGTCAAGAGCATGGAGATTGGCCTGAGCATGGAGTGTTGAGGGGTGAATCTTGGATGATAAACAGGGGTCAGATAATGAAGGACTTTATATGCCATGGCAAGGGACGGAGAAAGTTGGACTCAATTCTGTGTAATAAAACGTCAGATGGGGATAAGACTAAAGGCAGGGGTACAAGCGAGGAGGTACTGGGCTATGAAGGCCCAAGGGAGAGAGAACGAGGGCCCGAGCTAGGCCAGGAGGAAAAGAAAAGACAGTAGAGAGATGTGAGTTGTTTGGGAGGTAGATGGATGGGTGACTGACTGGATGTGTGGCTGGGAGAGAGGGAGGGGTCTCCGATGACTCTCCGTTTCCTGCTTTGTGTCCTGCTGGTCCTGGAAATATAGGAGGGGAGAGGGGAGTGATTGGCTTAATTTTGGATATACCAAATTTGAGGTCTCTGTGTACCATTCAGGTGTAAGAGCGACTTCCAAGGAAAGGAATTTTACAAAAGAGACGATGCTTGCTACTTGCTTCCGTTTGCTGAGCTACATTTGGGTGTGTCTGATGCGGTCATCTTAAGCAGACCCAGAAGACACATCAAAGCAGGCCTGAAACCAAGTGCCAAGACCTCTGCCAGGTACGGCGTGAAGGAAATGAACCTCATCAGACCCTGTCAACCTGCCCTCTGTCTCTATTTGATGTGTTGGCTGTTCCGATGCTGAAGGGGTCCAAGGAACTGTTTATTTTCCCACCTTGAGAGAATCATAGATTTCAGGGGTGGACGAGCCACAGGGAGCCTAGAAGAAGCAGGTGTGGTAACTTTGGAGGGGAGGGAAAAAAAAAGTGTTCAGTTTGCTCTTGTCTCGCGTTTTAAATACCTTTACGGAGGTAGCATTCGCACACCGGCCAGCCCGAGCCTCTGGTGGCGTTCCCAACATAGCGCCGTTTTGTGCATGAGCAGAGGCACCCTGGGATAGCCGTGGTTTCCGCCTCGCTCTCCACCCCTTTTCCGGGTGCCTCTGCACAGCTGACCGCCTCCCTCCGTTAGTCTACACTAGTTCCTGGCTGATTCCTCTATTGCTTTCAACGATTCTTGGGACATAGTTTGATTCGATTCAATTCAGGCAGAGTTAACTTCATGCTGCAAGTGTGTTTTAACTCCAGGAGGGCTCTTCTTAGCTGCGTTATCTGTGCTCAACAATATGGCCTGTGGATTAGTCTGGTGCGCTCGGAGAGGTACCAGCCTCCACTTACTTGCCCATCATCCACATGGCCATCGTTTCGGGGCTCCTGGGTGGCTCCGTCGCTTCAGCACCCGACTGTTGGTTTGGGCTCAGGTCACGACCTCAAGGTGGTGAGATTGAGCCTCGGGATTCTGTCTCATTCCCTCTCTCTCTGCCCCTCCCCTGCTCTCGCTCTCTCTCCTGCTCTCTCTTTCTCAAAATACATAAATAAACTTAAAGTTGCATCTGCTCCCTTAAAAGCGTGTTTTAAAAAAATCTCCTTTGTTTCTAGAGCACTCTTAGGCTTGAATCTGCACATACTCTTTCCAATAACGTCCGTTCCTTTGGGGAGTGCTACAGAGATTTCTGTTCTTATGAACTGAGTCTCCCCCTGAGCCATTACTTGGAGCGTTGCATAGGGATGGGAGTCTCTGCTCTTCTTCCTTGGCTTACCTCTCCCAGTTGAAACCTCTGCCCTCTAAGCTAGGAGGGGGTAAAGGTGTGTAGGGCTCCTGTTTTCTCTCCAGAGTATGTAAACAACACCTACAACTCAAGAGCAAATAAGGAATCTGGTTTTAAAATGGGCGGTAGACCTGAATAGGCATTTCTCAACAACAAAAAGATACATAGATGGCCAACAGGTACGTGAAAAGCTGCTCAGCATCATTTATCATCAGGGAAGTGCACACCAAAACCGCAATGAGATATCCCCTCCTAAAGGTTAGAAGGGCTATTATCAAAAAGACGGGGAATAACAAGTATTGGCAGGGATGTGGAGGAAAGGGAGCCCTTATGTGCTGTTGGTGGGCAGGTAAATTGGTACGGCTGCTGTGGAAAACATCATGGACGTTCCTCAAAAAAATTAAAAGTAGAAGTACCGTACGATCCGGCAATTTCACTTCTGGGTATTTTTCCAAAGGAAGCAAAAACATTAAACTCGAAAAGATGCCTGCCCTCCCGTGTTATTTGTGGCGTTATTTACAATAGCCAACTATGGAAGCAATCTACGTGTCCATCGACAGATGAACGGATTTTTAAAACGCGCTATGTGTAGTGGAACCTTATTCGGCCCCAAGAAAGGAGAGCCTGCCGTTTGTGACAACATGGATGGACCTTAGAGTATTATGCTGAATGAAATAGGTCAGACAGAGAAAGACAAATACCCCATGAGCTCACTTATATGTAGAACTTAAAACTCACAGATGCAGAAAACGGTGCTTGTCAGAGGCAGTGGGTGGAGGGTGGTGGGCAAAATGGATGAATGTACAAACTTCCAATTATAAAATAAGTAAGTCCTGGGCATGTCCCGCATAGCATGGGGGCTACAGTTAGTAACACCGTATTGTATATCTGCCAGTTGCTAAGAGAGCAGATCTTCAAAGCGCTCGTGGCAGGAAAAAGAATTTGCAACTGTGTGTGCGGATGAATTTACCTGGACGTGCAATATATGCAAATCAAATCAAATATATGCAAATGAAAATATATACCAAATCATTCGGTTGTGCCCTTGAAACTGATCCAATGTTCTATGTTGATCTTAATTTTTTAAAAATTAAAAATAGCAGGGGCACCTGGGTGGCTCCGTCGGTTGGGTGTCCGGCTTTGGCTCAGGTCGTGATCTCACGGTTCGTGGGTTTGAGCCCCGCATCGGGCTCTGTGCTGACGGCTCGGAGCCCGGAGCCGGCTTCGGTGTCCGTGTCTCCCTCTCTCTCTGCCCCTCTTCTGCTCTCTCTCTCTCTCAAAAGTAAATAAACGTTTGAAATTTTTTTTAATTAAAAATAGTAAATAAATAAGTAACAATTTGAAAAGAGATAATCATGGAGAAAACAGATGGGCCACATGGCTTCCCTTTGTCACCGGAAAACACAAAATGTGATCTCACAGATGACCAGGTTCCAACCTGGATGATCTTCTTTATGTACCAAAGCATAAATAATGATTGGATTCCGAAGTAATTTGGGATAATTTTGCACCTTTAAAACTATAATCCTTTCCAGAGATACCAGCAACGTAATTTTTAAAATTTATTTAAATTTATTTTTAATTTTTTTAGTTTAGAGAAAGACCGAGAGAGTGAGAGGGGCAGAGGGAGAGAGAGAGAGAAAGAGGTAGAGAGAGGGAGAATCCCAAGCAGGCTCCACAAAGCACAGAGCCCAATGCAGGGCTGGATCCCATGACCCTGGGGTCACGACCTGAGCCGAAATCAAGTGCCAGACGTTCAACCGACTGAGCCACCCAGGTGCCCCTGACATTTCCGCAAATGGAGTAAAATCAATCAATTCCGATCACGTGAACAAGACACTTCCTGTGCATTCGAAATCAGCTCATGCCCAGGAAGGAAACACAGATGGAAGGAAAAGTGTGGCCTTGTTACTGACTTATGATAACGGCCAAGTTACTGACTGACTCAGATTTAGTTACCCTATCTATATGTTGCCTGGATGTCTTTAAACAACTTACATGAACATTCTTAGTAGTATTTTATGGGAAATAGAAACTTAGTTTCACTACGTGAAAAACATTAAGACCTCACAAGGAACTTAATAATATTACTTTTAATGTGAGTTTGGCTAATAATTCAAAACTAAGACATATTCTCTCCAGAAGTCACCCAAAAGGCCGTGTCACGTGGTTTCGGGTGAAGGGCACGGACCAGCACCTGACTGTTTTGGTGCAGATCCTGGACTGGCCATGAGAGCTTGGGCAAATCATATAACCTCTTCGTGCCTCGGCACAATGAGCATAATACTTCATGGGTTGTTATGAGGCTTTAAGGAATTAAAAGATGTAAAGACGCATAGAGCAGCACGAACGTGACGATCTCAGCTTGGAGATTTGTCCTTGCCGTAAGTTCTCATCCTGTCCTAAATGAGTTCTTTCAGATTTCCTAAAAAATTAGCCTTCCCCTCGTCCGAGACGCGTTGTGGAAAGACTGTGGAGAACATATCTCCTATGCAAAGCCATTGGTCATCAAGATGACCAATGTGAGAAAAGGCAAATCCGTTGTTCTGGGCATCAAGTCCCTGGCAATGTTGGAAGTGACAGCATGTCTGATCAAGTGATGCCATTCAAGACATTTAGCCAAGGGTGATGCTCGAGGATGAAATTAAAAGGAAAGTGACAAATAAACTGTGGCAACTAATCAATACGTGGCCCAGTATGGAAGCTAACGTGGTCCATTTCGACAGCAGGGCCTGGATTTTGCAGAGCCCGCCTTTTTTTGTAGTCAGAATAGGGTTTTGTTACAATTGTATTGAGAATTGCAGAGATTAGTGCCCTGAAATCATTGTCATGGCAGTATGAATATTTATTTCTTTTGTGTTCCTTAATAGTTGGGAAATGAATGATATATATGGAGACAGGTAGACAGATAGGTCTACAGTTGTTATTGATGTGATCCCATTTCAATAGAGCAGTATAAGAAATTCATTTGAAATTACACCGAAGCTTTCAAATAGGGACAGAGAGAGAGAGAGAGAGAGAGAAAGAGACATTGTCAGGGCTGTATGCAGATTCCAGATTAAATACAAAAGCAGTAGTCTATGCCTCTTATCTTCCGATTTATCCACCTTCCAATAATTGTTACTTTATTTCAGCCGTGTCTCCTCTTACAAGCATTAACATCCTCTTTGGCATAAAACTGCCGCATTTTCATCTTTTGCTTTACAATTGATTTAGGGAGGGGCGCCTGGATGGCTCAGTTGGGTCAGCGACTGACTTCGGCTCAGGTCATGATCTCGTGGTTCACGGGTTCGAGCCCCAGGTCGGGCACTGTGCTGACAGCTCTCTCTCTGCTCCTCCCTCGCTCACACTGTGTCTCTGTCTCTATGAGAAATAAATAAACGTTAAAAAAAATCATTTAAAAAAAAACTGACTTAGGGGCACCTGGGTGACTCAGTCGGTTAAGCCCCCGACCTCAGCTCAGGTCATGATCCCGAGGTCCGTGAGCTCGAGCCCCATGTCGGGCTCTGGGCTGACAGCTCAGAGCCTGGAGCCTGGTTGGGATTCCGTGTCTCCCCCTCTCTCTGCCCCTCCCCTACTCACACTGTCTCTGTCTCTGTCTCTCTTTCAAAAATAAACACTAAAAACATGTCGTGGTGTCAGTCATCTCCGGAAGGGACTGCTAACTGCCAACCAGAATGAATATGCCCGTTCATGACATGTTTCCCACGGCTGCTTTCACACTACAACGGCAGAGTCGAGTAGTTGCAAAAGAGACCATCTGGCCCCCGATGCCTCAAATATTTATTATGTCGCCCTGGACAGGAACCTTTGCCCGCCCTTACACTAGATGGTTGTTTGCTATTTCCAGTGCTCTAACGTGTTTCGAGTTCCTGCACAGGAATCTACGATAAACCCAGCTATACTTGCTGCCTTGATTTGTCCCTCTGCCATCCCGCCTCCTCTCTCCATTCCCACCTGCCTCCTGTTGGGCCTTCAGGATTCTCACCAAATCCGACCTCCTCTGTGAAGCCTTCCCTCGCACCGGACCCCAGGCAAAAGGCAGCTCTGTCCAGTTCCCAGAGCTCGCGGTACAGAAGCCTGCCGCCACCGGCTCGCACGGACTTGTCG
>NW_024420501.1:3849587-3875879 GCF_014898765.1 Herpailurus yagouaroundi
CCACCCCACTCCCACCTAATTTAATTTCAGTAATTAAATCCAGGCTCGTATTTTCCCTGACTCGTTGGCAGGCCATCCCCACACCGCACGCGCACCTCGTCGCCTGTGCCCCTGGTTCTACTCTTACCCTCTTGAGTCTGCGGCGAGAGTGGACTTCTCATAGGGTAATTCGGCTCCTGTCCCTCCTCCGCTCAAAAGCCTACACTGGCATGGACGTGGAATAAAACGAAAAGGCTGACCGTCGCCTGCAGGGCCGGGTGTGACCTAATTCCTCGCCCGCGCGTTCACCATCATCTATCTCCTATGCTCTCCTCGCAAGCGGCTGTTCTCAAACATGCCAACCAGACTCCCGCACCAGGGTCTTCGCATGGGCGCTTCCATCTTCCCGGGCCACTCTTGTCCCCGATAGCTACGCAGCTTGGTCTCTTGCTTCATCCGGCTCCCTGCTCCGATGTCGCCCCCTCGAAGAGGACTTCCTCCTTTGAAAGGACCAAATAGCCCGTCCGCCGCTCTCCGTCTCCTTGTCACTTCCTGTGATTCCACGGCCTACCTGCTTTCGGGTTTCCTGCCTGCCTTCTTCATCAGGCTCTACGCGAGTGAGGGCACCGTCTGGTTTCCTGCTTTGGCCGCAGTCTTCGGAATAGGACCTGGCATGGAGTCAGCGTCCCAAAACCATCCGTGGAACACATATGTGACCTCGTGGGTGCTAATAGCAGTTTTTCCCCGGGCGAGGCAAGCATGGGTTTTCGGAGTAGACAGATCTTAGCTCAAATTCCAGCACCACTAGAGAGAAGCTGCGTGGCCTCCCCAGGCGTTAATCTACTTTGAGTCGCGAAGGGGATAATTACACGTAGCACCACACGGGGTCGTCAGGAGGAGTGAATGAGACGATACATAGGTTGTGAGTTAAAAAGAAAAGAAAACAAAACAAAACAAAACACCAGGCTACAGAACGTTGTGGACGGTGTCATTCCGTTTTGCAAACGTGTGTTTGGGTTGACAGAAATTTCTGGAAGAGTAAGGCCCCGAATGTTAACAGTGGCCAGGTGTGGTAGGCTTAGGAGTGATTTCTTTCCTTTCTTATAATTCTACAGCTTTCTGTTGGTTTGTTTTCACAATGAGGTGAGCTGTTTGAATCGTCAGAGGGAAAAGGCCATTTAGATTTTGAAAGGAAAAGAAAAGAAGACCGTGCCTTGCTCACCACACGGCACTGCCCGTCTGCCCTGGTCTTCGGGCGGGGATAAGACCTCGATGAGCGCATGGACCGGGGAGGGGGGCAGGAAAGGAGGGTAGGCAATAACTGTGAGCACAGAATCAGAGCTGAGCTAAACTCACTCCCTTCCACAGCCCATTTTCCTTGCTTAGAACAGGGTCCTTGTAGTAGCGGCCTCGTGTCTCGGAGGCCGAGATGAGAGCGCGTGGCTCCGGCCAGTCGAGGGTACGGTGGCCAGGGGCGCTCCTGGAGCCTGGCGACTTGGGCGCGGATCCCCACTCCTGCCTTGCTAACTGACGGCCTTACTGGCTCGGAACCTCTGTTTCCTCCCGTCTCAATAGGGAGAAGAATTCAGAGCCGGCAGATGGGCGGTGAGGAGTCCGGGAGCACCGGCTCTGCTCCGGTCCACCCCGGGTCCCATCTGTACCCAGCCCCTGCACCCCACCCCTCAGCCCGGGAAGAAAGGGGAGCAGGGGAACAGTACCTCTTCTGACTCCAGCCACGTTTGCCTGGGCCTTGTTTCTAGGCAGTGGAGGGCCGGAAAGGGGGGGGTCAGGGAAGGTAGGGAATGAGTCAGCGCCCATTGTCCTTGTGTTGCTGGAACAAGTGTGGGAGGCGACGGGCGTCCTCGCTTGCCCGCTGCCACTCGTCCAGTGACAAGCACTTGGCTGCCGGGCGGGGAGGGGGGCAGGGTACGGAACACGGAAGACCCCTGAAGTGGGGTTTATTGTTTGGACGTTGTTAACCACGGAACACGGAGGGTGCAGAGGCGGGAGGATTGTTATGTTCCCCTTCTGTGGGATTCAGTGTTTTGAATCCTGATGAAGAGGTTGTTGGGGTGCGGAAGAGCCCCTCCCCCCACCTCCCTCCTTCTCTGCATCACAGAATATTGAAGCCTGCAGTGTGCTGGGCTCCAGGCATGCAGACCTGATCTGCCCTGTGTAAACGAGGCGTGTGCCAGGCAGTTAGGGCGCCCCGTGGTCAAGGGGTACCCCAAAGGGAGCGGTGACAATACCTATCAGGGTGTGAGCGGCTCTACTTGCCGCCACAGGCCTGAGCTGGTTCCTGAAGGAGGCCAAGGAGTGAGCCCATGGCAAAGGCCTTGAAATGGGTGGCCAGCAAGTGACAACTGGGCCGTAGCAACCTAGACATGTCCAGATGCCAGGAGGGACACACTCCTGTATGTCCTGTGTGTAGCTCTCACTAGGAGGATGAAGACCAAACTCATGACCTGCTTGACACAGTGGGAGCCAGATGAGTGTCCTCCTTGAGGCCAAAGGCAGCCTCCCCGTGTCCAGCCTTAGTCTCCTTTTCCAACCTCATTGCCATGATTTGGCCCCTCCCATCCTACTCTAACCACATCACCAATCACGCTCTGTATTTCCCTGCCTCTGTGCCTTTCCACGTAGTGTCCCATCCCCCAGAATGCCCTTCCCCACATCTGCCTTGGGCATAGTCCAATGAACCGGTTATGGTCAAATTCCTCCTCAAATAAACCTGATCCTCTCCTTCCCTTTTATGTCCAGGACATTTAATATTTCCGTTAGGAACTTGACCCAACCTTCCCTGTATTAGCACATGTTAAAAACACCAGCTTGGGAGTCAGGAGACCAGACTTAGAAACACTTACCACCTGGGGCACCTGGGTGGCTCAGTCGGTTGGGCGGCCGACTTTGGCTCAGGTCATGATCTCGCGGTCCGTGAGTTTGAGCCCCGCGTCGGGCTCTGTGCTGACAGCTCAGAGCCTGGAGCCTGTTTCAGATTCTGTGTCTCCCTCTCTCTGACCCTCCCCCGTTCATGCTCTGTCTCTGTCTCAAAAATAAATAAATGTTTATAAATAAATAAAAAAAATTAAAAACAAGAAACACTTACCACCTGTGTGACTTTCGGTAAATGCTTCGAGCCCTGTTTCATCATCTGTATACCATAAATAACAATTTTTAGGATGATATGGGATATTGCATGCAAACAGTAGTGCCTGACATATAACAAGCACTCAATAAATTATAGCTACTTGTATAATATGGCCCTATAATTCCCACCCTAAATGGCGAGCTTCCAGAGGTCAGGGACTGTTATTTATCTGTGTACTTCTCCTCTTCAGTTTCGTGACTAGCACATAGTAGGTGGCCAACAAAGTCTGAGCAGACCTTGAAACATTATCTTGAAGATACTGGGACAATTCTGGGGTGCTCCAAAGTTCAGATTACTGATCTAGGACGCAGCATAGCCCTAAGAATATAAGACCCATGCAGTGCCTACACTTATCAAACAGCCCCCTGAGTTGGGGAAACGTCCCTTGAGGGTTGAGCCGGGGAGGGTATATGTTTGAAAAGGCTTTTTCTTCAGGCCACGAGTGGAATACTTGGAATTAAACTCATATCAAATGAGTGGAACTAGTGGGATACTTAGGATGAGGGGTCGTTGTGACCCCATCATTCCCGAGAGCAGTCATGTGAACTGCCCATGAGCAGGTAAAAGGAGCACTCCAGACTCCTAGAAGAGATGAGAAAGGAAATGAGCCACTGCAATCTGCTGGGAACGGCCCAAGGAACCAGTGGGGAGGGGGCAGACACGGAGGGGCAGCCTCACCCCTACTGCCTGAGTCTCTCGACGGACCTGTATTGGGCGGGAGGAAACAAACAAGAGAGGGACACCCACCGCCATGTGCTATGACTGCTCACACTGTTTTATTAGACTTCAGCTCCCCTGGAATAGACTTTGCATACCGTTTTTAGCTCTGATTTCCTTCTTACTGTTCCACCCTCGTTTTTATCTCTGTCTCGGTTTTGTTATCTGTTTTTTTTTCCCCTCCTGTTGAAGTTGATATATCTCTGTGACCCAGCCCCCAATTTTTTTTTGGAATGATGCAAAGCATAAATAAATAATCCTTTGAACAATACCACGATCTCACTTGATGCTCAAAACAATCCCATAACCTAGATGGGATGATCTTCGGGGAGTATGTGGTTTGGGATACGTGGAAGGGCTTGTATGTATCTTCTGACTCCAGGCCTGATGCACTTTCCACCCACAAATGACGTGCTGGGCCCTTACTGTGTGCCGCGAACACTGGCCAAGGTCCTGGGGACTGGGGATTGACTGGGTACCAAGCATATCCTCTCAGTCCTGTGAGGGAAGCGTTGCCATCAGCACTGAGCAACAGGTGGGGAACCTGAGGCTCACGAAGCTTAGTAGCTGGATGCCGTCATATAGCAGAGCAAGTAAGCAGAGCCTGGATTCCGTCCCAGCCAGGACCCGTGGCACTCCCACCTAACCAACGTGACGGTATTCGAGGCCACATCTTTCCGTCTACTCAAGTCTGCTGTTGTACGAGTCCCGTGGGTGTCTAATAACGACACTAATAAGAGCTTACATGCCTGGATGCCTCCCATGTACCAGGTACGGGACTAAAGACTCGAATTTCATCATCTCATTAAAAAACTTCTTTTAAGTTTATTTATTTGAGAGAGAGAAAGCGCGAGTGGGGGGGGGTGGCAGAGAGAGAGGGAGAGAGACGGAGAGAGAAGAATGCCAAGCAGGCTCTGCAGGGTCAGTGCAGAGCCTGATGTGGGGCTCGAACTCACGAACCGTGAGATCACGACCTGGAAACCCAGAGTCGGACACTTCATCGACTGAGCCACCCGGGCGCCCCATCATTGTCTCACTTAATGCTCATAATAATCCTCCTCCGAGGCAGGTACTGTTTTGCTCCCTTTGCTCACTTCACTCCCTCTCCCTGTGTGATCTCTCTCTCGTGGAGCTTACATTCCGGTGAGGCAAACACAAGAAGCGAGAAAAAAATGGACACTATCTAGATAGTAAGAAGAGCGAGGGTGCAAAAATAAGGCAGAGAAGAGAATATGAAATGTTGGAGGAGTGTTGAAATTTCAGGTAGGGTGGAGAGACAAGGCCTCATCGATGTAGCATTCGAGTCAGGGTGGGAAAGAATGTGAGGGAGGCAGGTCCCAAACCCAACCCCCCTTTTCCCCTCAAACCCTAATCCTTTCCCGGTGATCTCAATCTCAAGAGATGACCCCACTACCTATCCAGTTAGTCAAGCCAGCAACCTAGGCATCATCCCTGACGCCACACGCTCTCCCTTCCCCACATCCGTGTCACTACAGCCAATCCATCACCAACTTCTGTTGATTCTACCTCCTAAATGCTTCTCTCGAGACGGTGCGCATCTCCCCAAGTCCATTGTCGTCACTGTGATGCTAGTCCCCGGCAGTTCTCACCTCACCCGATGCAGTGGCCTCCTACTCGGTCTCCCTGATTCCACTCTAATTTGTTCTCTTCACAGCAGCAGAGAGGCTTTTTAAAGACTCAAACTGGATAGTGCTTTCACCTTGCTTAAAACTTCCCAAGACATCACATAGCTCATACCAGTAGGATGAAGACCAAACTCATGGCCTGTTTTACCCTCCCCACCATGACACACACACACACACACACACACACACACACACACACACACCAGCCACACTAGCTTTATTAGAGAATCTTAAACAAGTTATATTCTTGCCATGATAAGGCCTCTTAGTCTATTTTTTTAAGTTTTTTTTTATATAAAGAGACATGGAACACAAGTGGCGGGGTGGGGGCAGACACAGAGGGAGAGAGAGTCCCAAGCAGGCTCTGTGCTGTCAGCTCGAACTCATGAACCATGAGATCATGACCTGAGCTGAAGTTGGCTGCCCAGCCAAACGAGCCACCCAGGCACCCCATGATAAGGCCTTTTAACCTGCTGCCCTTCCTTTCTGGAATGTTCTTCTTCCCCTGCCTCAAGCAGACCTCTGTCACTTGGTGACTACCCCCTTCAGAGCCCAGCCTCCACCGATTACATCACATTTTCCTGTTGCAGGTTGTCATGACACCATGGATTTTCCCTTTCTAGCACTTACACACACGCAAGTTTACACCCATGTGTCCGTTTGATGATCGTCTCCCTGGCCCACTAAATTGCAGCTCCAAGAGGATGGGGGTTTATAGGCTCATCACTGGATCCTCAGTGCCTAGAACGGGGCCTAACACTTAAGGATGTGCTCAACAGATGTTTGTTGAGTGAATGAAAGAACAAATGAATGACTTGCCATTTCCCAGATGAGAAACGGAGGCTCGGAGAGGCAAAGTGTATCACTTAAGGCCACACGGCTGGTTGCTGGCAGAGCAGGGACTTGAGTCTAAATCTGTTACATTCCATCTCCCACATTTTTTACCCCTGCTTCCTCCTGCCTTTTGAGCTGTATGCTTTTAAGTTAACAAGTTACATGTGAATACATCCCTGCTGTAAAAACTCAACCCGTAAAGATTTGTGGAGAGTAAAAAGTAGAATCCACTGGCCTTGCCCCTCCTGAAAAGTACAGCTGTGAGCATTTTGATATCTATATTTCCAAGGCTCATTCTCTGCTTGTACTGTATGTCTATATATCTATATCTATACTGCGTCTTGTCTATATCCATCATCCACACACAGGCACATGGAGAAACAGAGTTTTATGGAGTTTTGTTTTTTACATTGATGGATCACACTAGGTGCATCCTCCTGAGATTTGTTTTATTAATGAAACGTTATGTGAAGTGAAACTGAAAAGGTACAAGTGCCACTAAGTAATTATTGTGTTATCAAAAGAGGGTCAGATAATAGCACTTTTGTGCAGTTCCTTTAGTATATGTCACTGTGCTACATTTTGGGGATCTACAGATGAGGAGGGCAGTTCTTGTCCGTATCCTGCCAGCATAAAGCTAGGAGGCACGAGACAGCATGGCAGACTTAGGGTAACAGGAGTAACTTCGTGTTACCAAATCTTATAATTCAAGAGCAAATGTGAGCGAGACAGAGGATGGGAGACAGGCAGGAACTAGATCATGCGGGGCCTTATTTATCATGCGAAGGAATGTGGACCTTATCATGAGGGCACAGGGAACCACGTAACATTACTGGTTAGGAATGCATTGGCTGCAAGTAGCAGAAAGTCTGGTAATATATTTTTTCTTAAATATAACAAGAAGTGTAAAGACAGGCAGCTGCTGGTTTGGGTTCAGAAGCTCAACAATGCTCTCGGAGCCCAGGCAGGCACTATCTTCATATTCATTATTGTGATTGTGTTGGCTTTCACCCTCGTACTTATTGCCTCATAGTCACAAGATGGCCACCATGGCTCCAGGCATCACGTCCATGTTCAAGGAAGTCAAAAGGGGAAAAGTAATGGTCTGTTCTCAGGAAAGCAAATATTTCTCCCAGAGCCCCCAGCAGATTGGAGCTTATCACTCATTGGCTGGATTGTGTTATATGGCCACCCAAACGTCAAAGAAGGCTGGAAGAATCAGTATTTAGTTTTTCTAGCTTCTGTAACAAGGACACATAATGATCGGTAATGGGTATTTAGGTACCCAGCCAAAATGATTTGCTTAACAGCAGGATTTTACTCAGGGAATTGGCAGGAACTAATCTATCAGCACCTCTGCCCCCGCGGTGCCATTATGATTCTTTCCAAGAGATTTTCTTTTGGCAACTCTGAAATGTTGTGAAATTTTTCAGGCCTGAAAAATGGTATTAGCCATCCGTCTCGTACGTAGAACCTGACAACGTCTGTCAAGAGAGTTTCTGGTGGCATAGAAGGAATATAGGATGCCCTTGTTAAAGTAGGTTATTGCCACTTTCACCTGGAGAAAGGCTCTGTCCACCGGCCACCAAGTTGTAGCCGTTGGCCTAAGGCTGTCTTGGAAAGCCCATCCTGTCAGGACACGGTTCTAAGTCTGCTCAGGAAGGATCTGATTTGAACTGGCGGAACTCACAGGACTGTGTCTGTTGCCCTGCTTCGCCTTTTGGCCAGTCTCACTTGGCACGCGTATGTCCGCCCTGTCTGGGACGCTCGTTACGTACGGCCAGGAAATGCCACTACCCACCCCCCCAAAAAAGGAAGGTCTGCTGGGGTCAGTCTCTATCTAGGCCCCAGGATGAAAAAGGTATTCATTATTCAACCTGCAAGTGCTACCCTCCTGAATTCAAAGCTGGAAACGAATGGGATCCAGGGCCCGTTTTTAAAAAGGAGAAGAAGGGGAGGAACCGGGAGTCCAGCCCTGAGATGGCAGGAGACAGCTACCTCCGCCCACTCTTCTCTTACCTCTTCTGTCAATTCAGAGGCGCCCAGGTATTCATGCATCTGGACCTCTCGAGAGCAAAGCTCCCGCGTGGAGGCCGTGAGGGGAATGCCTAAGAAAATGACTTTTCATATGTGATTGGGGGCAATGAGAATAATTGACAGTGTTTTTTACCCTCTGTGAATGATTTAATAATTTGTCCACTTCCTCTTGGCCCGACCTTCCGAGAGCGAAGCAGGACCACCCCATCTTGTAAACTTGGATGACTCTGGCCAAGTACCCCAAATTCTACACTCCTCTAATTCCCAACTCCCACCCCTCCATATCAAGTGCATGAGGAGGTTTTTTAGTTGCCCTTAAATTCCCGAGTAGAGACAGTTGGCTAATCCTGCACCCACGTACCCATTCATCCAGCTGATCACCTAGGCAGAAACTGTTTGACAGAATGTGTCGGGATAAGATTGACTTCTGCTGTAGAGTAATGGGGAGACTAACAAATCTTAAGCGGCGGGGAGCGACATCTTCAGATTCATCAAATCCCTCTCCCTTGCTCTACTGTCCCAAACTCAAGCTGGTTCCTGGGTCTTTTCAAGGTCTTCAGGATGGTAAAGCCTGTTGCCGTCTTCCCTTAACTAAATGCACGTATGCATATCCATTCATTTGACAAGTATTTGTTAAGTACTTCCTCTGTGTTAGACATTTTATTAGGTTCCAGAGATATAACTATGAACAAGTTAGGCAAGAATCCTGTTTCACGAAGTTTTCGCTATTCTTTGCTACCACCCCGTGTTACCAAGTTCCTGTGCAAGCCTGAGAAAGATCCTTACGTCCACAGCAGAAGTCTAGGAGTGTAAGTCAGCTCTGATACCTGGTACAGTGGATTTGAAGGTGAGTAGACTAGACGCATAAGCGTGTCTAGAAACCAGCCTCTGACGTCACACGCACTAGCATCATTTTTAAGACGGTGTGGTTAGCATGGCGGTGACTGCTAGTTGCTGCCCAATATTTCTTCACTCCCTCTTTTATAATAACAACATTGAGCTGGGCACATGGTCATCCAGAATGAAGACTGTGTTTCGAGCGTCCATTGCAGAGCTAGGTTTGGCCATAAGACTAAATTTTGGCTTTTGGAATGCGAACAGAAGTGATGTGTGCAATATCTCAGTTGTTGCCTTAAATAGAAAAGGCATTCCTGGGGTGCCTGGGTGGCTTGGTTGGTTAAGTGTCCAACTTCAGGTCAGGTCACGATCCCACGGTTCGTGGGTTTGAGCGTTGCATCAGGCTCTGTGCTGACAGCTCAGAGCCTGGAGCCTGCTTCGGATTCTTTGGGTGTGTCTCTCTCTGCACCTCTCCCGCTCATGGTCTGTCTCTCTCTTTCTCTCTCTTTCTCCCTTCCCCGCTGGCTAGACATCATGGTGAGCCATCTTTGATCATACGAATAGAGTAGTATCTTAAGGACGGCAGAGTATCATAGTAGAAGGAACCTGGGCTTTTGGATAATTCAATGAGCAGATGGTTACATGACAGAAATCAAGTTCCATCTTGTTTAAACCTCTCTGGGGTTTCTGTTACAGCAACAGAACCTATATCCCAACTAATACCTGTACAGTCGGAGACTCATTATTTACCTGAGTGATAATCGATCCAGTGGATTGGTGAGCACAGAACTTATATGATAGTTGAGGAACCAGAAACAGTGAATGTAGACAACTCTTTCAAGAAGGTCACCTGTAAAAGGAGGGACCGCTAGGGCAGTAACTATGTTCAGTCGAGAGAAGAATTTGGTCTTGTTGGTATGATGATACGAGAAATTTGCTCATGTTTCCAAGATTATTGGAAGGCTCCAATAGAGAAGATGAGATTGAAATCCAGGAAGGGTGAGGGGAATTGATGGAAAGGAGTCCCTAAAGAGTCAGGAAGGTAGAGCTGTAAAGCCCAAGGTAGAAAAAGGAGAGCCAGTTCTTCTGAGAGATGGAACTGATAAGGAAAAGATCAGTGTGGAAACAAGTGAGCAGAGTGCTGCTCAGGAAATCTGAGGGATTTTCCTCGTGAGACAGGTGGCAAGGTCGCCTGCTGAGGGTGGGACATGGCAGTCAGTTCAGGGGCTTGCGTTTGAGCGGTTAAGGTTTTAGAGAGTTGGGCGGGATAGGAAGTTGACCAAAGGCAAGGGAATTTCAGGCTGAGATAGTGGGCCCAGGTGATTTTGCAGCCCCTGAGTCTATAGAAGTGGATGATTTGTCTCTGGAAGAGACCAGATCAAGAAACAACAGAAGGTTAAAAAGGATGTACGTTGCATAGGAGCAGCAGGCCTAAAAGCCCAAGCTTGAGACCATGACACTGGCAACAGGTATTAATAAAAACGAAGAGTAGAAAGCTAAAGGAACTCCTTCCAAAGATGAGATAAGCTTCTCCTCTCCCCGGGTCAGTCCTTGCAACCCTCACGACGACACAGGAACCTAGGCATCACCAGCTCCATTTATTTCCTACATATGAGATCTGCCTCGGTCACGTCACATCGATGGTGGGCTGCAAATGTGGAATTCAGCCTTAGTTTTTTTCTGATTTTACAGTTCCTGCCCAAGGCACTCCCACACCGCTGCCTTTGAACAGAGCTTCCGTGGACGTCAAAAACAATGATCTATTTGAGAGGCTATTTTTCAGCAGAAAGAGTGAGGGACTACGTTTTATCTGCAACTTCTCATTTAGTCTGGTTCTTTTTTTTTTTTTTCCAACATCAGCCCAGAGCCTGACGCAGGGCTCGAACTCCCGGAGTGCGAGATCGTGACCTGGCTGAAGTCGGACGCTTAACCGACTGCGCCACCCAGGCGCCCCTCATTTAGTCTGATTCTTGAAAGCCCACTTGAATGGTCTCGGTTGGTTGGTTGGTTGTTTTCTTTCTAATGCACTCTAACCTAAGTTGCAATGGATAACCTGTTGCCAGGATGTTTCGGTAACAGCCAGCCTGAAAAGTAAACAATAACAAAACACCTGAGGCATCTAGTTCTTTATAATGTCTGTAATGTTTTTTTATTAAACCCATTATTTCTCAATGTTTCTTTGGGTGGAGCTAGAAAAGGGGAAGAGCTGTTAACAACCAACTGTTCTTGACTTGAACTCTATTTATATTCGATTCCACTATTACTCCAGGGTCATTTAACCGGCCCCCCCCCCCCCATCTACATCTCATTTGATTAAATTGCTGGTGACTGCATGGCCCGCTAAGCAACACTCTTAAGTAAAGGTGGTTGTTTCCAAAGACTATGAAAATTGGTGGGCAGCAATTCTTACCCTCTGAAACTCCCCATATGAGAAACCTCTACCCTTCTGATACCTTCTTACACAGCCCTACAATGAACGTGTGGAGAAGATACTATAATGACGCTCATTTTACAGATGAGGAAACGGAAGCCCAAATAGGTAACTGGCTAATGTAAGGGCACCCAAACAGTGAGGGGTAGAGCTGTGATTTGCACTGAAGTCTGTGCACTCCTCAAAGCTGTGCTTTTTTTGCCTCGGCTTGAAGAATGCGTAGGATCTCAATGCAAATCTCCATCTTGAAGTTAATGGTGAGTAGACAGTACACCTGAACAGTTCTGTTAATGGGCTTAACTGACCCTTATAGAACACTCTACCCAACAACGCTGGGATAACACTTTGTTGAGGACGCGTGAAATATGGACCAGCACAGACCATATTCTGGACCATACAATGAGTCTCAATACGTTTAGAAAAAGTCAAGTCATACAAAGTATGTTCTCTGATCACAGAGAATTAAATTAAAAATCAATGTTGGAGGGGTGCTTGGGTGGCTCAGTCATTGTGCATCTGACTTCGGCTCAGGTCACGATCTCACGGTTCGTGAGTTCGAGCCCCACTTCAGGTGAGCACGAGCCCCACTTTGGGTGAGCCCCACTTCTCTCTCTCTCGCTCTCCCTCTCTCTCTCTCTCTCTCCCCCCTTGCTCACTTGCATCCTCTCTCTCTCTAAAAAAAAAAAATCAATGATGGAAAGATCTCTTGAAAATCCCTAAGTATTTACACACTAACATATTTTTAAATGAACCACGGGTTAAAGAGAACTCAACAGTGCAATTAGGAAGTAGTCTGAGGGGCGCCCGGGTGGCGCAGTCGGTTAAGCGTCTGACTTCAGCCAGGTCACGATCTCGCGGTCCGTGAGTTCGAGCCCCGCGTCGGGCTCTGGGCTGATGGCTCAGAGCCTGGAGCCTGTTTCCGATTCTGTGTCTCCCTCTCTCTCTGCCCCTCCCCCGTTCATGCTCTGTCTCTCTCTGTCCCCTCCCCCCAAAAAATAAATAAACGTTGAAAAAAAAATTAAAAAAAAAAAGGAAGTAGTCTGAATTGTGCACATGAAAATACAACACATCACCATTTGTGGGAAGCTGCTGAAGAAGTAGCTATGGGGGGATTTATATAGCACTAAATACCTGTAGTAGAAAAGAAGGTCTCAAATCAGTAGCCTCAGTTTCTTCCTTAAGAAACTAGAAAGGAAGAACAGGCGTGCCTGAGTAGTTCAGTCTGTTAAGTGTCTGACTCTTGATTTTGGCTCAGGTCATGATCTCATGGTCATGAGATGAAGCTTCATGTCGAGCTCCATGCCGAGGGTGGAACCTGATTGGTATGCTCTCTCTCCCTCTCTCTCTGCCCCTCCCCTGCTTGCATTCTCGCCCTCTCTCTCTCAAAATAAATAAATAAACTTTTTTTGTTTTAACTAGAAACAAAGACCAGTAAGCCTAAACTGAGAAGAATAGGCAAATATATCAATAGAACAAAATAGAAAAGGGGTTGGCAAACTTTTTCTTAAAGGACCAGACAGTAAATGCTTTAGGATTTACAGTCTCTGTCCCAACTACTCAGCTATTCTGTTTTGGCACAAAAGTGGCCATGCTTCAAATGAGTGAAGCATATATGTGTTCCAAAAAAACACATAAATATTTATTTATGGACACTGAAATCTGAATTTCATATAAGTTTCATGTGTCATGAAATATTTTTCGCTTTATTTTTTCCATCATTTAAAAATGTAAAAACCATGCTTAACTTGAAGGCCATATGAAAACAAACACATGAGAAAAAAATCATTGAAGGTACGTGTGATAATTCACGTCTCTACAGAGATTTAAATATAGCCACATTAGCTTGGAGGAGTTTTAGGTAAGGCCTTCGAAAGTATGAGGTAGTGAGAAGGGCAGGAGAGAACAAAATGAATCACTGACTGATAAGGGGGCCGTAGGGAATGACTTGGAGGGAAAACTCTCTCTCTGCCTAACGGGTCAACAGAACTGAACATGGGGAGAGGTGGAGGGGTGGTAAGTCAGTTTGGGAAGACTCCTTAGGAGGTGTTAAGGAAAACCCCTTTCTCCAACCACAGCATTTTGGCCTTTCCAGCATCCTCCCTCCCTACCGTCTCCCCATGGAGATGTCAGGAGCAGGGCTTTGTGATGGTGAAGCCATCACAGGGCTGCCAAAGGCTGGAGTAGTGCCTTGATAACCAAAGATAAAGAGTAAGGTTCTCCGTCGCTCTTTGGATGAAGCAATGAAGGTACATACAGGGAGGGTAGGACGCCTGGGGTAAACCACCAGGAAACATCAACATAGCACAGATATGGACCAACCAACCACAATTGCTCGAGAAAGGAAGAAGAGAAGGACTCCATGTCAGTGCAGATGCAGAGACAGTGCCCGGGGCAGATGACCCTACCCATGTTCCTCTTTGTCCCCATTGATGCCTCACCCAAGTCCCCTCCTCTGTCTTTGCCTGGCACACACTTCTTCCTCAGCCCATACCCCGTCTTATGAATCTTCCTCCCCACCCAGTCTCCATCCTCTTTCCCAAAACTAACACCCTCTGTGCTCACTTTGTTGCACTTCTGGGTGCAAAAGACAACCATGTAAGTAGAGACGCCCCTGCAAATGTGTGCAGCCAAGGCACCTGTTCAAGAAACCGCAAGAGCAAAACAAGGCCAACAATATTCATCTGTTATCATATATTGAATAAGGAACAGAATCAGAGCCAAGAGATCCTGGAGAACTCCACCAATCCACGTAATTCCCTGTGCCTGACGAGGCCCAGAGACCTAAAACGATGTGTTGTACCTCCAGAAAAGGCCGTGGAGAAATGGTTAACCTTGTAGAGACCAAATCTTACCACCTACAGAGCATATATAGTAGGAGTGACGATTAAAATAAAATCAACGAGATTGGAAAAGAGAAGGGTTTCTGTTTCTCTGCGAAGTCTCTGATGGCAGGGAGGGAAGGGAGGGGAGGAGCTGATGAGTGAGAAGGAAGGGACGTGGGGGCCTGCAGGGTTGGGGGCCAGATCAGCAGGTCCGCAGTCAGCCAGAGGAGAAGGAGAAGGTCGGCGCTGGGCATGAGAGGCACATTTCCTCAGCACTTCCCCCCATGGGCAAGTAGGAAAGAGGACTTGGTGTTTCTGTGTGTGTTGGGGGGAGGGCCCAGATGCGTTGAGGCCAATGTATGTGGGATGACAATATGACGAAGACACTCTTCCCCGAAAGATGACAAAGTCACCTCCAGGCCCCCTACCTCATCGTGCTGTATGTTGTACCCCACCCGGTGCCGTAAGCAGCTACCAATTGACGCTTGGGCTGTTTGTATACCTTGGCTATTATAAACAGGGCTGCAATGAACATAGGAACTTAGTGTTTTTCCCCCCTTTGGGTAAATACCCAGTAGTGGAATCACTGGATCATATGGTATTTCTATTTTTGATTTTTTTGAGGAACCTCCATACTGTGTTCCACAGTGGCTGTTCCAATGTACATTCCCACCAATAGTGCAGGAGGGTTCCCTTTTCTCCACGTTCTCACCAACTCTTGTCATTTCTTGTCTTTTTCACACTAGCCATTCTGACAGGTTTGGGGTGGCATCTCGTTGTGGTTTTGCTTTGCATTTCCCTGATGATGAGTGATGTGGAGCATCTTTTCATGTGTCTGGGTCATCCGTATGTCCTCTTTGGGAAAATGTCTGTTCAGGTCCTCTGCTCATTTTTTAATTGGAGTGTTGGGGGTTTTGGTGTTGAGTTGTATAAGTTCTTGATATATTTTGGATAGTAACCCCTTATTGGATATGCATTTGCAAATATCTTCTCCCATTCAGTAAGTTGCCTTTCTGTTTTGTTGACGGTTTCCTTTGCTGTGCAGAAGTTTTTCACTGTAGCGTAGTCCCAATAGTTTATTTTTGCTTTTGTTTTAGGGCACTTTCTTATTAAGAAGCTTGGGATGGTGGGCATCTGGGTGGCTCAGTTGATTAAGCATCTGTGTCTTGAGTTCGGCTCAGGTCATGATCTCACAGTTCATGAGTTCAAGCCCGGCACCGGGCTCTGCCCTCACGGCATGGAGCCTGCTTGAGATTCTCTCTCTGCCCCTCTCCTCTGCTTGCTCTCTGTATCTCTCTCAAAATAAATAAAAAATAAACTTAAAAAATGAAAAACAAAATTAATAAAGCTCACTTGTAAAGCTACAGTGATCATGGCAGTGTGGTATTGGCAGTGGGATAGATACATTGACTGATGGAACAGAATAGGGAAGTCAGAAGTCGACTCATACAAATGAGCCCAAGTGATTTTTGACAAAGACATGAAAGCAATTCAACACTATTGTCCACATATGATATTGGAACAATAGGACATCAGTAGGCAAAAAATATATATATATTAATATCCACCTCAAGTTAACCCTTCATGCAGATATTAACTCAGATGAATCACAGACTTAATTATAAAATGTAAAATGGTAAGACTTTCAAGAAAAGACACAATAGAAATCTTTGGAATCTGGGGCTTAATCAAGACATTTTAGACTTGGGGGGTGCCTGGGTGGCTCAGTCAGTTGGGCATTCGACTCTTGATTTTGGCTCAGGTCATGATGTCACAGTTTGTGGGATCGTGTCTCAAATTGGGCTCTCTGCTGGCAGTGCAGAGCCTGCTTGGGATTCTCTCTCTCCCCCTCTCTCTTCCCCTCTGTCTCTGCCCCTCCCCCACACCCTCCCTCTCTCTCTCTGTCTCTCATTCATTCTCTCTCTCTCATACTGTCTCTCCAAATGAATAAATAGACTTAAAAAACAACCCTAAAACATTCTGTTCTGGAAAAGACCCCATTAAGAAGATGACAAAAAAAAAAAAAAAAAACCAAGCTACAGCCTGGGAGGAAGTATTTTGCCAACCGCATAGCTGACAAAGGACTACTATCTAGAATGTCTCTCAGAGCTCACCAGTAATAAAAATAACAACAAAAATCCAATTAGAAAATGGGCTGTTATGGAAACAGAGTTCAAGTGTACTTAGTAGCTGCTGGTAAGAAACCAAGCCACATGAAGGAAAAGTGCTCTCTGAGGCGGACATTGCTTTAGTTCTCTAGTGAGAAGGACCTTTCTGCCTACATATGGATGAGATGCCCAGGGTTGTTCTGCGATCAGTGAACAGCCCTAACTGAGAAAAACCACGCTGAGAAAGCAGATGAAAACCAAGCTGAAAAATTTAACATCAGCATTCCGTTCTGCAAATGCTGGGCAAAGGGTCTTAATTCTTTTGATTTACACTAGAGACTATCATGTTGTATCTTCTTATATGGATCACATTAATCATAATATAAAATTATGTAAATGGTGACCACAGTTTTGAAGCAAAGATTTGAAGTCGTCTGCCAAATGCAAATGGACTGAAAGGCATAGCAAGCTTTTGAACTCAGGACCAGCGTTATATGTAGTATTATACTCCTTTGTGTATGCATGGTGGTGTTTCTTGAGCATCCACTAACGCACATATTTGAATTTTTATTTTTTAAAACATTATAATTTTTTTAAGTTTATTTATTTATTTTGAGAGAGAGAGAGAGCAAAAGTGGGCACAGGGCAGAGAGAGAGAGGAAGAGAGAGAATCCCAAGCCGACTCCGAACTGTCAGCACAGAGCCCCATGCGGGGCTCGGACCCACGCACCGTGAGATGGTGACCTGACCTGAAGTCGGATGCTTAACTGGCTGAGCCACCCAGGCGCCCCCACATTTGAATTTTTAAATACGACTTTTAACTTATCTAGACATTCATTTGCATGCGTGAATGAATATATCTCAAAACAAATTCTGAAGAATGTTTAGTTTTCAGACTGGGTGGCTCAGTTTGTTAAGCGTCTGACTCCTGATTTCGGCTCGGGTCATGATCTCGTGGCTCAAGAGTTCGAGGCCCACATTGGGCTCCACACTGGCAGTGCAGAGCCTGCTTGGGATTCTCTCTCTCTGCCCCTCCCCCGCTCGTGCTTGCTCTCTCTCTCTCTCCCAAAATAAATAAATAAACTTTAAAAAGTCCTAGGCCAGGCTTGACCACCAATTCCTGATGTGATCTTGATGAAATCCCTTCCCCTTGCTGGGCCCGCATTTCTCATTTTTACGAGGAGAGGTTTGGACTAGAATATGCCGTCTCTGGCCCTTCCATAGAATTCTATGAATGTGTGTGTGCGCGTGCGTGCGTGCGTGCAGGCGCTTCTTTCCATTTATCTACTTCAGAGAATAAAATTGCTTTAGCACTTGGGGTATATAACCCAAGCTGTTACATTTAATCTCTGCACAACTAAAGAAACACTCTTTCCTATATGTTTAGATACAAGTAAAAGAAAAGACTGAATAAATTCCATGGTCAATTACATGGTCAGTGAATCACAAGAGTAGAGGCTCTCGGAATTTGGCAGATTCAGAGGATGTTGCTGAGCAGCAAGAGTTTTAGCAAGTAGTTTCCCTATCTACTGACACCTGGAAGGTCTTGCTAATATTTGCGACAAAAATAGCGTAAACTGTTCAATTTAACAGCCAAATTGAAATGAGATCCTGGGATTTCATGGACCTGCTAGATTCTAAAATCATCATCTACGACGTGCAACCATGTCTGTTTTGATTTCAGTCTGGCCCTGAGTTGTTAGAACAGCAAGTGACTCGCTAGGTGGCTGTGAGGGGTTGAAGCTTAGAGGTGACACTGTTGGTGGAGTTCTTACTCCTGACAGGTGTTTTCTAGCACCCTCTCTCTGAGGGGCCTAGGTCTAACTATGTAAGGAGTTGACTCTTTCTTCCCTGAAGAGAACTTCCAACAGTGCCTCCAGAGACCGTCTTGGAGAAGGAGCCCCGGCCTCTGTCAGGCCCTCACCGTCTGAGTCACTTCTTTTTAGAGCTGACGTGATTCTTTTGGGTTAGTGTTCAAGCTGAAATTCTGGGTCCTGAGTCAAGGGGCCTAAGAGTCCAGTGTGCTGGTGACTTTATAGTGTGTGGGTAGAGAGTTCGGTATGGATACGAGCAGAATAAGGTTTGAATGACATGCGAGGAATCCCATGGGTACAAGTCCAGAGGTAGGTTATATAAATGCACAGGATTGGAAGGTGAACCGGACTAGAAATCGGTGTCTCCTTCACTCTATTGTCCAAATGGGGGAAATAAAAATATAAGTAGGTAACTCCTCAGTGATCAGAATTAGCTTTCTTTGATTCTTTAATTCTAAGTGGTAATCCCGGTGTAGTATATGTGTATGTGTATCTATATCTATATCTACCCTTGTATATGATATATACCCACTATATATGATAAATATGTTATGTATTAATTTATACTTAGAAGTTATTATCATTATATACATAAATAAAATTGGGCCTATCTACCCCCATGGAATAACAGCCAGGAAGGCTATGTTGGAGGACAGAGTCAGGACCTAACGGTGCCAGCTGGACTGAGTAGCTAAATTAAATAATATGAAATTTAAGGTGAGTCAGCCCCTCAGCGTGCTTGTCCAGGGACTTCTGGACTGGTGAAAATTGCTCTCTAGACTGGGGAAGTGAGTTCTACCCTGCTCTGTGCTAGTCAGACTCCACCCAGGAGGACTAGCGTGTTCTGTGCTGGCTGGTACGCTGGGCTGGTGGATGTTGCGAATGTTTGTGAGGAGAGACATCAGAATGCCCAAGGGGACCCAGAACCATCCACATGAGAAACAGTTGAGAGGAGCGAGAATGAGTGATCTGGAGATGAACAACCTTAGAGCACAGGGCCGCCCCGGAACAAACGGGGAGTGGACTCTGTAAGTCTCAACTGGGAGCGGGTGGAAGGCACAACACAGAATAACGAGTAAGAGCCTCCCTAATAGGGGACGCATTGCCCCACAAGGTAGTGATTTGTTCATCCCTGAAGGTACTCAAGCTGGCCATCCACCTGACGGGACACCGAAGAGGAGACTCAAACGTGACATGGATGTGACTCTGAGATGTGTGGCACATGACGCATGATACTTTGGAACATGTGGCAATAGTAGGGTGTCTCCCCCAGGACACTCACGCGTAGATGTCTAGATGTATCGATATATATGTCAGATGTAAGATTCGACAGAAAAATATGGGGTACGTCATCTTACCAGAAAAAACACAGAGACATCCATCCCATGACGGTCTCAGATCCAAAGAAGGTAGAGTGAGGCTGACGGAGGCATACGTGGTGGCCAGTTTTTTAGCAAGCGCAATCTTGTACGATACTCTCTTGCGGGGGCGGCTTACCTCCTAGTCTGCTGTGCTCTTTCAATCCTGGGACCTTCCATCCTCCCCAAATGTACTGCAAGCGACGTGCTGACAAGCTTGAAGAAAGTGATCAAAAGTAGATTGAAACTCACTGTCGACAAGAATGTTCCTATGGGTGGCTAAGTTGAGGGACATCTGAGAGTTCAGACATCAGGAATTGCTCCGAGTAAACAAGTTCCAATCCCCTGGGAAGTTGTCTTTCAACCTCCTTTGTCCCTGAGAAACGTCCATCAAAGACTTGCTGTAGTTCTGGGTCTTGTCCTGCGAACGGGTATCCCCTTCAGACATGCTAGTTATCAGCTTACTCACCAGTGGAAACATTCTTTGTTTCCTTTTTTCTCATTTTTATTTATTTTGGTGGGGGAGGGGCAGAGGGAGAGAGAGAATCTCAAGCAGGCTCCGCCCCAGGCTCTCATGACCATGAGATCATGACCCGAGCAGAAATCAAGAGTTGGACCCTTAACTGACTGAGCCACCCAGGTGCCCCTGAAACATTCTTTGGATGGAAATAGTAATTTATGCTGGTGGCATATGATCTTCTACTTTCTGGGGATGACTCTTTAAATGTTTCTATATCTTGGGGCACCCGGGTGGCTCAGTCAGTTGAGCATCCGACTTCGGCTCAGGTCATGATCTCACAGTCTGTGAGTTTGAGGTCTGCATTGAGCTCTCTGCTGTCACCACAGGGCCCACTTTGGATCCCCTGCCACTCCCCTGCTCATGTGCGCATGTGTGCTTGGGTTCTTCCTCTCTCTCTCTCTAAAATAAATAAACATTAAAAACTCTAAATGTTTCTTTATCTCTGGGACTTTTCCATATCTTCTGTCCTTTTTCATTCCAAATGAGTTTTCAGTAAACATGTCTTTACAATGAAGACACAAAAGAGTGTTTTGTAAGGACGGCGAAACTAGGGTTTTTTTCAGACAAGGAGGGTACGTAGCATTTTTTTCAGACCGCAGGAAAGTTGCGGGACCATAGTTGATCTATGGGGACTTAAGCTAGAGCTAGTCTTTTTAGTCTCCATTTTTTGTTTACTTCTTTACTCTGTTGGTTTAACTCTCTCTTAAAGACACGATGAACAGAATAGGGTGTGATAATGTCTGGAACATGGTAGAAAGTGGGTCGAAAAAGAAAAGAGTGGTTCTTCATTCTGTAGCAATGCTACTTAATGAGTGAGCCAACCACTGTGGCTTTCAGACACCGTTAGACCCACAGGGAACCTTAGGGAACATCTCATACTGCCCCCTGATTTTACACCAGAGACCCAGAACACAACTGACTAAGTTCACAAGAGCTAATGAAGGGCAGACCTCAGGTTGCCCAATGGCACCACAAACTCCACCCCCAATATAAAGAAATCACACATTTCCAATAGAGCAGGCCAATGACTCTATCAAGATTTGCGTGTTTTTTTTTTTTAACGTTTATTTATTTTTGAGACAGGGAGAGACAGCATGAATGGGGGAGGGTCAGAGAGAGAGGGAGACACAGAATCCGAAACAGGCTCCAGGCTCTGAGCTGTCAGCACAGAGCCCGACGCGGGGCTCGAACTCATGAGCCATGCGATCATGACCTGAGCCGAAGTCGGACGCTTAACCGACTGAGCCACCCAGGCACCCCAGATCCCATTTTGAATGTTTGATGACTGGCAGCTTTTAAGCCTCAGCACTCCCTTTCCATTGCTCCCTACGGCTGGTCACGCTGATAGGAAAGCCTGGGAGCCCCCTCCTTTAGGGCCAGCAGGAGAGCCAAACCACACGAGCCCCTGCCCACACGTGGGAGCCCTCACTTCCGCCCATCCCCAGCCACGATAAGAACCTGCCCAGTCTCCTCTCCTTGCTCTCTGAAGCCATTTTTGGACCCACTTGCAAAGGCTGCCCTGCTCTCCCCAGAAGAACCCCACCGTGTGTATAATGAAGCTTTTCATACCCTCTTGGTATGTGTCATCAGTGTTGACATTGGAACCAAATTCCGGGTGGGCTCCCACAACACAACTCTGGGGTACATGCCGTTATCCTCAGGGTTTTACAAGATGAGGAAACTAAGGAACAGAGAGGTCCGAATCATGCCCAGAGGCCATGAAAAGGCTTACAAAGTTACAGAGAGCACTTCTGAAAACAACGTCCTGCTAAGGTATCAATTGAGACCTAGGAATATTCTATGGCCAGTGTGTGCCATTGCCATATAAACAAAGGGTCTAAGATGAACCTCTGGCTTCTAGTTGAAGTTCTCATCCAAGATCTCACAGCGGGTACGTGATGGAGCTGGGACTGAAACTCTGCCATATACGCTCCAGACATTTCAGACTGAGGTCTGTCTCCTGGTAAAGCCTGTGCTCCTTCCACTGCGGCAGGGGCATAAACCTGGGTTGCACAAAGCTGTAGAAAGGCTGATATAGCATCGTCGTCATCATCGTCATCCAGGTACTGTGCGAAGTTTTTCATTTAATCTTTATCATGATTACATAAAGTCAATGCCATTGTCATGCCCACTTTATAGCTAAGGAAGTCGGAGGCTCAGAGAGGTCAGGAAACATGCCCAAGGTCACACAGCTAGTAAGCACAGTAGCTGGCTTGGGAAGCTCCGTGAGGTGAGGTACTAGAGGTCATAGTCTAACGCTCATTTGGACTGTGGGCATTTTGGATTCTCCCAGGTCTGGGATAATGAAGGTAATATTTTCCATGTATTGAGTGACAAGCCCTTAAATGCATCGTCTCATTTATTTATTTTTTTAATGTTTATTTTTGAGAGAGAGAAAGAGAGAGCGGGGTTGGGGGTGGGGAGACAGAGCATGAGCAGGGGAGTGGCAGAGAGAGAGGGAGCCACAGAATCCAAAGCAGGCTCCGGGCTCCGAGCTGTCAGCACAGAGCCCGACGCGGGGCGCGAACCCACGAACCGTGACATCATGACCTGAGCCGCAGTCGGATGCTCAACCGACGGAGCCACCCAGGCGCTCCACATGATCCCACTTTTATCCCCATTGCACAGAAGAGCCGCTTGAGTCTCAGAGAGATGAACAAAACCTGTGCAGGGGAAGCCAGCTAATGGATGGCCCTTGGGAGGAGCTGAGATCTGAAGGCCGTCTGGTTGCAGCCTGAGCCCCGATTCTCTTCCCTGCCCACGGAAAGGACCCAGTATCTAGCAAGGACCTGGCCTATCTTCAGGGCTTGACAGCGCAGCCCTCCCCCCATCAGCACCTCCTGAGCTGTTGCCGCGTGTTCCTCCTCGGCACCTCCTGTCAGATTCCTCGCTCTTGCTGATTTCAGGGACTGGACTGTCACTGGCACTGCCATTGCTGCCGTAGCTACTCAGGCAGCACATGCTGCGAGCCCCCCTTATCTCCGGACGGCTCTTTTTGGTATGTTAAGGATTTATTGGGTAGAAGAGGAAGAAGAAGGCGAGGAGAGCCTTCGGCTGCCCGTACTTTTCTGTTCCTGAAAATCCTGGAGCGCTTAGCCCTGGACGTGGAGACCCACATGCCCAGAAAGGACAGTGCCTGCGGGCCCTGCAGGAAATGGAGCCTGCTTGAGAGTCTCTCTCTCTCTCTCTCTCTCTCTCTCTCCCCACCTCTGGCCCCCACTCCCATGCTCTCTCTCTCAAATAAAGAGAGAGAGAAAGATGTTTTAAAAATAAATAAATAAACATCTATTTTCACACCTTGAGAGAATCATAGATTTCAGGGGTGGACGAGCCACAGGGAGCCTAGAAGTAGTGACAGCACTTTGAACTTCAGTGATCTATGCCTTTTTGTTCTTTTCTCTTTTGAAATTCCTTACAGTGCTAGCATTATTTGATTTTATCTAAGAAAATGACCAACCATCATCGAGTGTCTCATGGTAAGGGCCAGGCATTGTGCAAGGTCCTCAAATGTGGCCACGTCCCAAGAGCTTGGGGGGACACAAAGGCAGGGAAAATCAGGGCAGGCATCTCAAGGAGGTACCCCTGAGGCTGTGCCCTGAAGGATGAGGGGCAGAAAACTAGATCAAGCAGTGAGAAGCACACGCCCTCTACTTCATCTGAAATTTTGCAAGGGCCGAAAAGAAACTGGATCTTTTCCATGTATTTCCATGTATTGAGTGACAAGCTGGGAACCATAGCTGGGCACCTGGGAACCATAGCTGGGCCCCTGGGAACCATAAGTTTGGTATTGCTGTCGGGAGGTGGGGTAGTGGTAGGAAATGAGGCCAGAGACTTAAGAAGCCAAGAACAGATCATGGAAGGCCTTGAATGGCTTGTCAACCACTTTAGACTTTGTCCTGCAGGCAGCACAGGTTGCCAACAATGGTTTTGGGGAAATGGAATCACACGATAAGATCGTTTTTGCAGGAATATCAGTCAGGTCTCAATGTGGAGGATGACCTAGAGGGGGGAAACTCTGGGGGCCTGGAGGTCACTTAGAATGCTAGGGCATGCGTTATATTCCAGACAAAGGACAAGGGCCCTCTGGTGGACAATGACCTCTACCGGCTGATATTCACCCCCTTGTGCAGTCCCCTCCCCTTGAGCGCAGGCTGGACCCACTGTCTCACTCCAAAGAAAAGAATATGGCAAAGGTGATGGGATATCACTTCCAAGGTCAGGTTACAGAAAGACTGTGCCTTTCCATACCAGCTGCCATGTTGTGAGCTGTCCTATGGAGAGGCCCACATGGCAAATGACTGTTTCCGGTCAAAAGCCAACCAGGACCAGAGGCCTTTCCACAGCCACTTGAGTGAGCTGGGAAGTGGATCTTCTGAGGCAGGCCAACAGCCACATCAGTGACCTCGAAAGCAGATCCCACCCTGTGGAGCCTTGGGACAGTCGTACTTCTGGCCAACACCCGGATGGCAGCCTTGGGAGAGAAACTGTGAGCTAGCTAAGCCTTGCCTGGATTCCTAGCCCACAGAAATGCCGAGGTATCTGTTGTTTCACGCTGCTGACATTTGGGGTAATTTCTTCCACAGTAATGGATAAGTAATACAAACTCAGGCAGTGGGAATGAAGAACTGATGAATTCTGGAAATGGTAGAAAGTTGGGACAGAGTATAAGGGGCAAAGAAATGTCTAGACATAAAATGATGAGTTAGTTTGATCCCACCAAAGTTTGAGGGCCCATGTGACACTATAGTAAATATATTCAAGGGGGGCCTGGGTGGCTCAGCCGGCTAAGTGTCCAACTTCGGCTCAGGTCATGACCTCATGGTTCATGAGTTCAAGCCCCGCGTCGGGCTCTGTGCTGACAGCTCAGAGCCTAGAGCCTGTTTCAGATTCTGTGTCTCCCTCTCTCTCTGCTCTTCCCCCACTCATGCTCTCTCTCTCCTTCAAAAATAAATAAACATTAAAAACATTTTAATCAAAAAAAAATATATATATATATATCAGAGACAGTTGACTCCAGAGGTCTGAGGCTCAGGAAAACCATATGGACTGGACGCCTGGGTGGCTCCGTCGGGTAAGCTCGAGGGGCCATCTCACAGTGCGTGGGTTAGAGCCCTGCATCGGGCTAAATGGCAACACCCCGGGAGTTCATGCGTTTACACACTCACCCTGATTTATTCTCGGCAAAGAAGTCATATAAAGTAGCATAGCAGAAGAGCTCGTTATAGGAAGAAATACGGTACATGCAAAGTCTAGAAGATGTCAAGTTGACCCACGGATCTTTTTCAGGGGTTGGTGGTGGTGAGGGCGTTCTAGCTAACCTGCAGAATGTAAACACAGCCTGCAGACAGACTGAAAGACAGCTCTATCAGTCCTGCCCGAGGTGTTGACACTAGTATCCTACCCAGGGTGTGAGCACAGAAGCTTGTTACCGTGCCAAGTTTTGCTGAATCGCTTGGGCTTTGACATTACAGATATTCTGCTCCTGCACATCGAGATTCAGAGAAGAATCTTAAAGGTAGAAGGCGCCTTAGAGGTCTTTTTGAAACAGGGTGCACAGGCTAATTCGGAATGTTTCAAACTACGTGCTTGCGAATCATCGATGGTAATTTAATTGAGCAATTAGTAAAGCAACAAGGAATTCTCTTCACTTGAGCGATATTAGGAGACGGGATTGGCTTTTATTACCATACAAAACCACACTAAATTTGATGGAGCACTAGTTCATTTGAACAAAAGTGATGTGAATATGGGGGCGCATGGCTGGCTCAGTGGGAAGAGCACGTAACTCTTGATCTCAGGGTTGTGGGTTCGAGCCCCATGGGGTGTAGAGATTACTAAAAACAATAAACTTCAAAAAAAAATGGCATAAGGAACGCCTGGGTGACTCAGTCTGTTGAGCTCTGGCTCTTGATTTCGGTTGAGGTCGTGATCCCAGGGTCGTGGGATTCAGCCCTGCACTGGGCTCCTTGCTGAGCATAGAGTCTGCTTGAGACTCTCTCTCCCTCTGCCCCTCTCCCCTACTTTCACTCTCTCTCTCTCTA